>NW_023995060.1:0-157500 GCF_015586225.1 Lucilia sericata | reverse complement strand
ATAGTCTAGTCTATGGTCTAGTCTATAGTCTACTCTATAGTCTACTCTATAGTCTAGTCTATAGTCTAGTCTATAGTCTAGTCTATAGTCTAGTCTATAGTCTAGTCTATAGTCTAGTCTATAGTCTAGTCTATATTCTAGTCTATAGTCTAGTCTATGGTCTAGTCTATAGTCTAGTCTATATTCTAGTCTATAGTCTAGTCTATATTCTAGTCTATAGTCTAGTCTATAGTCTGATCTATAGTTTATTCTATATAGTAACCAATCTATTCACGCAACACAAAAGAGTACACGTATCTAAAATAGTGTTAAAACTGTATTTGAATTGCTCAAAATTCTTGTTCCATTTTAATATTTAGATAAAACAATATAGCAACTAAAAAAAATATGAAAATTTCTGTGCTATGTCAGTCATTTAGTTTTGAAATTCTTCTCTTTTAGTACTTTTTGATAGTCTTCTTTTGCACTTTAACTGAAAACAAAATAAAAAAAGTTGTTGCCACTCTTAAGCCAATTAGCAACATTGTTATACTTTTTTAACATTTAGAATTATGTAAAAATCGTTGGTATGTTTGGTGCTTCAAAGATTTTGCTACGGATTTTTTCCGAACATATAAATTCTATGATTGAGCTCCAGACTTAATGCTATTTTAGAATCAAGAAACAAAGCATAAAGGATACGAATATAATTATAACCACACACCTTTATACAGATCACAATGAAGTTGAGAATGATTGATGGCTTATATTGTTCGGTGCTGACGTTTCTACAAATGCCGCCATATTTCTTTTGTTTTTTTTTTTTTTTGTCTATTTTGATGACTATTTTTATATTCCTGCAACAGAACGTAGAGCAAAACGTAAATTTTTTTGTTTTAACATTTTATATTTTTTTCCTTCTTGCACAGCTCACAAAGGTTGAATTTTTTAATTTTTGTTGACAAATGAACTGTAAAGCATGTAAAACTTTTAAGTTGTTTAAAGTGTCTGAGATTTTAAATGGACATACATATTTTTTTAACTAGAAATTGCCAACAGTCAAATGAAGCAACAAGATTTTAAGTTCAAGTTTTTTTAACAAATAAAATGATAAATGATATTTGTGAAGAAAATTTAATTAATTTTTTATTACAGAATCTAAAAACAAAAAACTTAATAAATGCAGAAAAAGCGAAATTTGACATTGTGACGTATGAGCGATATTTAATTAGTTTACATGAGAAAATATTACCTATACGTGTAGGTGTTTTATATTGAAGAAAAGAACCTGAGTTGCACTTTGATTAAATTTAAATAAAATGTATTTATTAATAAAAATGTAATTAAATTATTTAAAGTGAGTGCTTTAGTCTAGGCATTTTATTATCTATAGTCGAGTCCAAGTTATTCTATAGTTGAGTCTATAATCCACATTAAGAGCAAGATATTAGTTAGACTAATCCAATAGACTAAAGTCGAGTATATAGTTCACCGTTTACTCGAAACTGTATTATACCTTATACTATGTGGCCGCTACTATGTCCATAGAGTAAACTATATATAGTCTACTCTTTAGACGAGACTATAGTATACTCAATCGAACATTAGTTATTTAAAACAAAAACCAATGTATATTTACCTATGTATATTTAAAACCATTTACACACTTACATATTATAAAATATAAACTTATGTAGCAATTAATAAATCAATGTAATCAGAATTTAAATTATCCTGTTGATTTAATCGATTTCAATTAAAACGAGGGTGCCGAAAAAATATGATTTTTTTCGCACATAAAATAAAGTAAAAACTTAAATAATATTTTGTGAATAAAAATGTTTATCATTTGTATGCTTACAGACACAACAGCGTATGATGTCCAGCAAATTAAAAAGCTATTTTACTATGCACTAGCAGGTTGTGTATGCTGATGGTGGGAGAAAAATAGCCATCAATGAAATCAAAATATTTATAAACATATTTACACCAAAACTTCATTTTGCTCAACTGAATGTGGGATTTATTTTTTTTAGTTTTACAAAATTTACACAATTTTAATAATTCCTAAGGGAAGCAGAGATATAATAAATAATATAGGGGGTGGCGATAAATCTATGGCCTTAAGCAAACACAACATTATACTTTCTTAACCAAAAATAATTATATTATAGAACTGACATTTATAAAGAGAAAATCAAAATTTGCCACATTCAGAAATCATTTATTTTCACCTCCAATATTAAACAAACACCATATGAAATTGAATAGTCGTAGCTGCATGGACAAAATGAAATAGTGCATGTGATTATATGAGTGTGTGGCAAATATAAAAATTTGTTAAATGTAAAATTGTTGTTTACATTATGGGCACATTTTAATGGTAATACCCACTTGTGGGAGTCCTGTCATATTGAAATTGGAAAATATGTAAAACAAAAAATGACTACATACAATTGCACAATTGTCAGCACATTGGCATTCGGAATTATTTTAATATTTTTGGTAAATTATTACAGATTTTCATTTATCAACTAGTGCCATGTAACGATTTTCAAGTGTACATGCAATTACTGCAAGGGAATTTGGGATTCTAAATAGAACCAACTACACTGAATAGACAAAGAAATTCTCAACCACAGGCTATAGACTAGAGCAAAAACTATACTTTAGACTAGCGTATATACTAGACTATAGACAATAGACTATAGACTAGAATATAGACTGGAATATAAAATAGACAATAGACTAGACCATAGGAGTTAAATATTGAGATTTCATAGCACGCGTGATAGGGTAAGAAAATTCTGCTGACGCTAAGTTGATACACTATAGGTTTATTTCTTCTTCTTCATATAATGAGCAATATCAGTTGGTTTGCTCTCAACTTGAAAAACAAAATCAAATCAGTTGCTGATCAGCACTTGTTAAAGCAAGGTCCGTGAGCAACTTTTTTTAAAAAACACACAGAAATACAACAACAAAATTTCGAGAAAGCCGAATTAGTGTAGAGAACAGTTGATAGTTCTTTATATAAAGACTTTGATATATGTACGCTGGCTGTCAAAATACATAATAAATATTTGACAGTTAGCATATACACTATAGTTTGTAGTCATTTTATTAGCACACTTTTATTTTGAAACGAATTCTGTTCTCTGCTGCTTTACCAACACAAATAAAACTATGGTAGTATGTGTTTGAGCTCCACCAGACTAGACTATAGACTGGACCATAGACTAGACTATAGACTAGACTATAGACTAGACTATAGACAAGACTATAGACTACTATAGACTAGACTATAGACTAGACTATAGACTAGACTATAGACTAGACTATAGACTAGACTATAGACTAGACTATAGACTAGACTATAGACTAGACTATAGACTAGACTATAGACTAGACTATAGACTAGACTATAGACTAGACTATAGACTAGACTATAGACTAGACTATAGACTAGACTATAGACTAGACTATAGACTAGACTATAGACTAGACTATAGAGTAGACTAACAGACTAGACTATAGACTAGACTATAGACTAGACTACAGACTAGACTATAGACTAGACTATAGACTAGACTATAGACTAGACTATAGACGAGACTATAGACTAGACTATAGACTAGACTATAGACTAGACTATAGAATAGACTATAGACTAGACTATAGACTAGACTATAGACTAGACTATAGACTAGACTATAGACTAGACTATAGACTAGACTATAGACTAGACTATAGACTAGACTATAGACTAGACTATAGACTAGACTATAGACTAGACTATAGACTAGACTATAGACTAGACTATAGACTAGACTATAGACTAGACTATAGACTAGACTATAGACTAGACTATAGACTAGACTATAGACTAGACTATAGACTAGACTATAGACTAGACTATAGGACTAGACTATAGACTAGACTATAGACTAGACTATAGACTAGACTATAGACTAGACTATAGACTAGACTATAGACTAGACTATAGACTAGACTATAGACTAGACACTATAGACTAGACTATAGACAAGACTATAGACTAGACACTATAGACTAGACAATAGACTAGACTATAGACTAGACTACAGACTAGACTATAGACTAGACTATAGACTAGACTGTAGACTAGACTATAGACTAGACAATAGACTAGACTATAGACTAGACTATAGATTAGACTATAGACTAGACTATAGACTAGATTATAGACTAGACTATAGACTAGACTATAGACTAGACTATATAGACTAGACTATAGACCCAACTATAGACTAGACTATAGACTAGACTATAGACTAGACTATAGACTAGACTATAGACTAGACTATAGACTAGACTATAGACTAGACTATAGACTAGACTATAGACTAGACTATAGACTAGACTATAGACTAGACTATAGACTAGACTATAGACTAGACTATATACTAGACCATAGACTAGACTATAGACTAGACTATAGACTAGACTATAGACTAGACTATAGACTAGACTATAGACTAGACTATAGACTAGACTATAGACTAGACTATAGACTAGACTATAGACTAGACTATAGACTAGACTATAGACTAGACTATAGACTAGACTATAGACTAGACTATAGACTAGACTATAGACTAGACTATAGACTAGACTATAGACTAGACTATAGACTAGACTATAGACTAGACTATAGACTAGACTATAGACTAGACTATAGACTAGACTATAGACTATAGACTAGACTATAGACTAGACTATAGACTAGACTAAGACTAGACTATAGACTAGACTATAGACTAGACTATAGACTAGACTACGAACTAGACTATAGACTATAGACTATAGACTATAGACTATAGACTATAGACTATAGACTATAGACTATGAGACGATAGACTATAGACTATATACATAGACTAGACTAGACTAACTAGACTAGCTAGACTAGACTAGACTAGACTAGACTAGACTATAGACTAGACTAGACTAGACCTAGACTAGACGACTAGACTAGACTAGACTAGACTAGACTAGACTAGACTAGACTATAGACTAGACTAGACTAGACTATAGACTAGACTAGAGACTAGACTAGAGACTAGACTATAGACTAGACTATAGACTAGACATAGACTAGACTATAGACTAGACTATAGACAGACTATAGACTAGACTATAGACTAGACTATAGACTAGACTATAGACTAGACTATAGACTAGACTAGAGAGACTAGACTAGACTAGATAGACTATAGACTAGACTAGACTAGACTATAGACTAGACTATAGACTAGACTATAGACTAGACTATAGACTAGACTATAGACTAGACTATAGACTAGACTATAGACTAGACTATAGACTAGACTATAGACTAGACTATAGACTAGACTATAGACTAGACTATAGACTAGACTATAGACTAGACTATAGACTAGACTATAGACGGACTATAGACTAGACTATAGACGAGACTATAGACTAGACTATAGACTAGACTATAGACTAGACTATAGACTAGACTATAGACTAGACTATAGACTAGACTATAGACTAGACTATAGACTAGACTATAGACTAGACTATAGACTAGACTAGACGACTATAGACTAGACTATAGACTAGACTATAGACTAGACTATAGACTAGACTATGACTAGACTAGACTAGACTATAGACTAGACTATAGACTAGACTATAGACTAGACTATAGACTAGACTATAGACTAGACTATAGACTATTACTAGACTATAGACTAGACTATAGACATACTAGACTAGACTATAGACTAGACTATAGACTAACTATCAGACTAGACTATAGACTAGAACTATAGACGAGACTATAGACTAGACTATAGACTAGACTATAGACTAGACTATAGACAGACTATAGAGTACTAGACGACTATACTAGACTATAGACTAACTACTAGACTAGACTAGGCTAGACTAAACCAGGCTGGGCTAAACTAGACTAGACTAGGCTATAGACTAGACTAGACTATAGAGTAGACTAGACTATAGACTAGACTGTAGACTAGACTATAGACTAGACTATAGACTAGACTATAGACTAGACTATAGACTAGACTATAGCTAGACTATAGACTAGACTATAGACTAGACTAGACTATAGACTATAGACTATAGACTAGACTAGACTATAGAGTAGACTAGACTATAGACTAGACTATAGAGTAGACTAGACTATAGACTGGACTATAGAACTGGCCTATAGACTAGCCTATAGACTAGACTATAGACTATCCTATAGACTAGCATATAGACTAGACTATCCTATAGACTAGCCTATAGACTAGACTATAGACTAGACTAATGACTGCAAATTGTATTATAGATTTCAAGTAGATGCATAGACTAGATTAAACTGTAGACGAGTCCCTAAAAGAACTATTTGCAAGTCTATATATCATATATAGGCTAGGCATAAATAAGTATATTATTTTGTTGGTCCCGTTGTTACTTACTATGATAATCTACTACTGTTTTCCGTATATTGAAATCTCGATAACTTGAAAAATTTTGTAAATGAATTGCAGTTATTGTCGACAGGATATTTCAATATTATGTTTTTCTTTTTATATACATATATGCATGTTAACCCAACCACCCGATACAAAACTCACACACAAACACTTACAACGTTATACATGTATATGTAACGACTTATTGCAGCATAAGCTTTACATCTGTACTCTACACAAACAATTGCACAAGTAAGTACCGACTTGTGTTTGTTTGAAAGTTTCTCTTCATGTTTTTAAACAAGAGTGTATAAACATTCAATTGTCACAATATGTAAAAGCATAAATATGTATAGAACTTGTACATATATATGTGTTCATGCTTATGTGTTTATTTCATTTTGTCCTGCTTTCCATGTGTTTATTTACATTTACTGCAAGTGTTTTTGTTTAAATGAGTGGGAGTTGATGCACTGTTAGTGTAGGATATACAGACAGATGTGCATATTTGTTGTTTGGTCTTGTTTTGCATGTGGTTACAAATAAAATTTACTCTTGTTTGTAAGGATAGAGCTGCACAGGAAAATACATATAAGCATAAATGTCCAAAATATAGTTGTATCGATAAATGGAGAGGTCAGTCTTGAAAGTTTGTGCAAACTTTCAAATTATATTAATTAAAATTTGAAAGTGTAGATACAGTAAAGTGTATTATCAAAATGGCACTACCTTTTAGATATTACTACTAAAACAGTAATCAAATTTTAAAGTCTTTAAGATATGTAATTGAATATTTATGAATTTTAATCCTAAGCTCGCATTTTCATACTTATATGTGTATGCCTGATTAAATGAATATACCAGGCGTTTTAAATTCAGATTTAATCGTCTGCAATAATATTATTTTTTGTCGAATTTGCATATCTCTGGCTACACGCAAGGACACTTGTTGGTTAAGCAATGACAACAACAACACTAACAAGAATTGCAATAATAATAACAATAATAACACAAGCAACAATAACATCATCAATGACCAGTAAAACGGAAAGACAACTGTGGTTTCTACTATTTTAAAGAACAGCAGCACCATATGTACTTTATTTATACTTTTACATGTTTGTTTATCTTTTACTTTATTTATTTAGCCTTGTTTCTTTTTTGATTGGCATTTTATTTTAAATCTTTTTCGAATTTTCTTGAAGGAATTACGGTGCGTATGAGAAATATTCATACAAACCAAATGATTGCGGAATAAAAGAATTGTTTACATCTTTTTTAAAATATTGAAAAACTGGGACCGGGACCTGCAAAAGAAAACTAATTCTAGTTCAGTTCTAGTTCCGTTCTAGTTCAGTTCTAGTTCAGTTCTAGTTCAGTTCTAGTTCAGTTCTAGTTCAGTTCTAGTTCAGTTCTAGTTCAGTTCTAGTTCAGTTCTAGTTCAGTTCTAGTTCAGTTCTAGTTCAGTTCTAGTTCAGTTAGTCAGTTCTAGTTCAGTTCTAGTTCAGTTCTAGTTCAGTTCTAGTTCAGTTCTAGTTCAGTTCTAGTTCAGTTCTAGTTCAGTTCTAGTTCAGTTCTAGTTCAGTTCTAGTTCAGTTCTAGTTCAGTTCTAGTTCAGTTCTAGTTCAGTTCTAGTTCAGTTCTAGTTCAGTTCTAGTTCAGTTCTAGTTCAGTTCTAGTTCAGTTCTAGTTCAGTTCTAGTTCAGTTCTAGTTCAGTTCTAGTTCAGTTCTAGTTCAGTTCTAGTTCAGTTCTAGTTCAGTTCTAGTTCAGTTCTAGTTCAGTTCTAGTTCAGTTCTAGTTCAGTTCTAGTTCAGTTCTAGTTCAGTTCAGTTCTAGTTCAGTTCTAGTTCAGTTCTAGTTCAGTTCTAGTTCAGTTCTAGTTCAGTTCTAGTTCAGTTCTAGTTCAGTTCTAGTTCAGTTCTAGTTCAGTTCTAGTTCAGTTCTAGTTCAGTTCTAGTTCAGTTCTAGTTCAGTTCTAGTTCAGTTCTAGTTCAGTTCTAGTTCAGTTCTAGTTCAGTTCTAGTTCAGTTCTAGTTCAGTTCTAGTTCAGTTCTAGTTCAGTTCTAGTTCAGTTCTAGTTCAGTTCTAGTTCAATTTTAGTTCAGTTCTAGTTCAGTTCTAGTTCAGTTCTAGTTCAGTTCTAGTTCAGTTCTAGTTCAGTTCTAGTTCAGTTCTAGTTCAGTTCTAGTTCAGTTCTAGTTCAGTTCTAGTTCAGTTCTAGTTCAGTTCTAGTTCAGTTCTAGTTCAGTTCTAGTTCAGTTCTAGTTCAGTTCTAGTTCAGTTCTAGTTCAGTTCTAGTTCAGTTCTAGTTCAGTTCTAGTTCAGTTCTAGTTCAGTTCTAGTTCAGTTCTAGTTCAGTTCTAGTTCAGTTCTAGTTCAGTTCTAGTTCAGTTCTAGTTCAGTTCTAGTTCAGTTCTAGTTCAGTTCTAGGTTCAGTTCTAGTTCAGTTCTAGTTCAGTTCTAGTTCAGTTCTAGTTCAGTTCTAGTTCAGTTCTAGTTCAGTTCTAGTTCAGTTCTAGTTCAGTTCTAGTTCAGTTCTAGTTCAGTTCTAGTTCAGTTCTAGTTCAGTTCTAGTTCGGTTCTAGTTCAGTTCTAGTTCAGTTCTAGTTCAGTTCTAGTTCAGTTCTAGTTCAGTTCTAGTTCAGTTCTAGTTCAGTTCTAGTTCAGTTCTAGTTCAGTTCTAGTTCAGTTCTAGTTCAGTTCTAGTTCAGTTCTAGTTCAGTTCTAGTTCAGTTCTAGTTCAGTTCTAGTTCAGTTCTAGTTCAGTTCTAGTTCAGTTCTAGTTCAGTTCTAGTTCAGTTCTAGTTCAGTTCTAGTTCAGTTCTAGTTTAGTTCTAGTTCAGTTCTAGTTCAGTTCTAGTTCAGTTCTAGTTCAGTTCTAGTTCAGTTCTAGTTCAGTTCTAGTTCAGTTCTAGTTCAGTTCTAGTTCAGTTCTAGTTCAGTTCTAGTTCAGTTCTAGTTCAGTTCTAGTTCAGTTCTAGTTCAGTTCTAGTTCAGTTCTAGTTCAGTTCTAGTTCAGTTCTAGTTCAGTTCTAGTTCAGTTCTAGTTCAGTTCTAGTTCAGTTCTAGTTCAGTTCTAGTTCAGTTCTAGTTCAGTTCTAGTTCAGTTCTAGTTCAGTTCTAGTTCAGTTCTAGTTCAGTTCTAATTCAGTTCTAGTTCAGTTCTAGTTCAGTTCTAGTTCAGTTCTAGTTCAGTTCTAGTTCAGTTCTAATTCAGTTCTAGTTCAGTTCTAGTTCAGTTCTAGTTCAGTTCTAGTTCAGTTCTAGTTCAGTTCTAGTTCAGTTCTAGTTCAGTTCTAGTTCAGTTCTAGTTCAGTTCTAGTTCATAGTTCATTTTGGTTCAGTTCTAGTTCAGTTCTAGTTCAGTTCTAGTTCAGTTCTAGTTCTAGTTCAGTTCTAGTTCAGTTCTAGTTCAGTTCTAGTTCAGTTCTAGTTCAGTTCTAGTTCAGTTCTAGTTCAGTTCTAGTTCAGTTCTAGTTGAGTTCTAGTTCAGTTCTAGTTCAGATCTAGTTCAGTTCTAGTTCAGTTCTAGTTCAGTTCTAGTTCAGTTCTAGTTCAGTTCTAGTCTGAATCTATTAAGCTGTTAAAATATTCTATACTAAAAAGTTTTAAAAAACATTGTAGCGTCTCCTACCTACGTCTAAGTAATTTAAAGCAAACATCTCTTATACGCTACATTTAAAAACCATTAAACAACATTTAAACACATTTTAAATTATGTTTCAACGCATTTTAAAAACTCCTAATAAAATTATAAAAAAAGAGAAAAACACAGGAAATCAAAGTAATAAAATAATCGAATTAAGTTTAAATGACTGCACAGACAAATAAACAACAACTAAATAAATTTTTTAAAAACAAACATTAAAACTTTATTTTGTAATAAAAATTTTAAATTTAAAACTGATTTTTAAAACAAGCATAAAAAACACTAAAAAAATCATACAAATAAATTTAAAATAATTTCCTAACCACACAATGAACATAAGGGCACAAAGCATAAATAAATATAAAAAACTCTAATACCAACATCAAAAGGTAATTGTGCTGAAAATCATGGTAAAAAATGTTTAAACAAATTCTTGTAAATTGATGTCACTAAAACGCACAAACAAATAGCGGGCCAAGTACCGAAAGAGAGAACATGGGGTGGTGGAGGATATTACAAGGATAAACTTTAGCTCAAACAGGAAAAAATATTTTAAAGGAGCTCTTTTATGCTTTGTCTTTTACAAAGATAAGAAAGAATTTTTAATATTTTAATGTGAGTTAAAAGTTGGGAGAAGATGAGCAAATATGTGTGTGTCAGGACTTTGCTTTTATTAAAAAGAATTTGCTAAAATTTTATTAAAAAATTATTATTTTGCAATAAAATAATATTATAAAAACATTTGTCATTTTTTTCCACTGCTAGCTAAGCGAGGGTAGTTCTTGCTACACATGACATTTGACATGTTATGAAAATTTTTGTGAAAAAGTATCAGTAACAAAAACAACACCTGTACCTGAATGAAAAAAAAAAAAAATTTGTTTTTCTTTATTTCATTTTATTTGCTAGACTTTTTGGCAAACAAAGAAGACGTGGTTTTATTAAATATACATCAGCTCTAAACAGACAGTAAACTGTCTGTTTCGTCTCCCCCTAACATCTGTCTGTTTATAAATCTCCTTGTCTTTAGCTGCTTAAATATACAATTTTCGTTTTTTTTAATAATCTTAGCAAAAAAGTGAGCAAAAATTAACTTCAAGTCAAGTAAATCAGCATGACTTAAAAACACAATAAGAAAAGTAAAATTCACAGATTTCATTTACAAAACTTTTGGGCAATTTAGTTGAACATTTCACACGTTTATGACATTTTGATTTATTTATGATTCTAAGACAAAAATGTGAGAAGAATTTTTTTTTGGAGATTTTTTGCCAGCACGCTACAGAATGGTATAATGGTATAATACTACAATTTATTAAAATTTAAAATTTCGTTTTAGCTCAACCAAAAGGATTGAATGAGAAATTGAAGTTGGGTGCTTAGCCTATTTCACGGTGCATCAGTCTTTTAACCGCAACTTACTGTTCTCGCGAATTCGGGATAGCCACTACGTGGATCCCGAAGGAACCTCAACCAACTGACCAGACAGCACAAGTCCTGCGGGCAAATGTGTCAAATATGTCAATGTCAAATCGTTCAAAGTACTAGCCGAGGAGTGAAATGACATCAACAGTTTATAGTCACGGCAAACTAGAGGTACTGGTAGCACCTCTTTACCCCGGGATTGCAATACACCAAGATGAGGGTCTTTCATCAAGGAAACATGCCCCGGGGGGAGATTGAATGAGACAATAGAACCAAGGCATAATCGATGTTGGGCGCTATGTTGCAGAACCATAGTCCGGAAATGGGTATTTTAGTTCAGTTATGATACGTTGGCTTTATAAAGACTTAACTAGACCAATTATAAATTACGCTTCAATATTTTGGTGGACTGCTTTGTTCGAAAAGTGCAACAAATGCCATTAGAGGTATATGTTGCTAAAATAACTTAAGAGGAGAGTCATATCACTACCACAAAGCTTTACAAACATTGCTGGATATATACCCTACGCGGTTAAGATACATACATATATATTAAACATATTTGACACAAACGTTAAACTAGACATATTACATGCATATACTCAATCACATACCATAAATCACATAAAGATATTTTCCAAATTTGTCCATAAAAAGAGAAAATATTAAAAATTTTTCTATAAAAAGAGAACTTTTCGATAAATGTTCCTTATAAAGAGAAATTTGTAAAAAGTTTTCTATGTTAGTTAGTTAGTTGGTTAGTTAGTTAGTTAGTTAGTAGTTAGTTAGTTAGTTGTTAGTAGTAGTTAGTAGTAGTTAGTAGTTAGTTAGTTAGTTAGTTAGTTAGTTAGTTAGTTAGTTAGTTAGTTAGTTAGTTAGTTAGTTAGTAGTTCGTTAGTTAGTTAGTTAGTTAGTTAGTTAGTTAGTTAGTTAGTTAGTAGTAGTTAGTTAGTAGTAGTTAGTTAGTTAGTTAGTTAGTTAGTTAGTTAGTTCGTTAGTTAGTTAGTTAGTTAGTTGTAGTTAGTTAGTTAGTTAGTTAGTTAGTTAGTTAGTAGTGTTAGTTAGTTAGTTAGTTAGTTAGTTAGTTAGTTAGTTAGTTAGTTAGTTAGTTAGTTAGTCAGTTAGTTAGTTAGTTAGTTAGTAGTTAGTTAGTTAGTTAGTTAGTTAGTTAGTTAGTTAGTTAGTTAGTTAGAGTTAGTTCGTTAGTTAGTTAGTAGTTAGTAGTTAGTTAGTTAGTTAGTAGTTAGTTAGTTAAGTTTGTAGATAGTTAGTTAGTAGTTAGTTAGTTAGTTATGTGAGTTAGTAGTTAGTTAGTTAGTTAGTTAGTTAGTTAGTAGTTAGTTAGTTATTTAGTTAGTTAGTTAGTTAGTAGTAGTTAGCTAGTTAGTTAGTTAGTAGTTAGTAGTTAGTAGTTAGTTAGTAGTAGTTAGTTAGTTAGTTAGTGTAGTTAGTTAGTTAGGTTCGTTAGTTAGTTAGTTAGTTAGTAGTAGTTAGCTAGTTAGTTAGTTAGTTAGTTAGTTAGTTAGTTAGTTTAGTTAGTAGTTAGTTAGTTAGTTAGTTAGTTAGTTATTATTGTGAAATATGTTATGTACTACATTAGTCGTTATAAGCCTTCAAAATCTCTTTATCCTCCATAGCAAACAAAAACTTTATTTCTCGTCACGCTTTATAACAAATGTTTTATAAATTATTTCCACTTCACACGCCGCTTTCAGACTTACAGCTTTGTCTAACAAACTCCATACAAGATTTCGAACATACATTAACCGAACTCCAAAAAGAAATTAATTTTTGATGTCCCTTTTAAAGGAAATCTATACCCAAGGAACTCATACATATCAAAAGAAAATTCATTATTGCTAAATTTTGTTTTTCTTCTTTTCCATTTACTCTACTAAAACCAAACTAAGCGACGTTTTTCTGATTTCTAACTAAGACTATAGACGTTCAAGTTTAATGCGAAAATGTAGGCTAAAGAAAAGAACAACAACAAAATTTTTTTTTCTAGGATGGGTGTAGTCAATATGTTCATCAAATATTCAAAGTATCTTTGTAATCATTGAACTTTTATTTTAGTTTGTTCGTTTTATGCTCGTCTTGTGTTAATTTTTTTTGGCAGCAAACACAAGTTTTTCCAGAGAAAAGTTTTTTTTTTCTTATTTTATATGATGACTTCAATATTAAACGAGACACATTTAAAATGTTAATATTTGATCGAAAAACTAAAGGAATTAATTAGAAAAGTTTGTTATCAATGCGAAAGATGAGAAATGAAAATAATTTAAATAAAATTCAAAAGTAGTTTATTTAAAAGATTGTAGGTTAATGAGGGAGTGATTAATTTTAACATTTAATGGAATTTTTAAACTTTTGAATTAGTATCTAAAAATTGTTAAATGTTGTTTTTATGAAAAAATCGGAATTAAGATTTCCTAAGCAATGTAAAGAAATGTTTTAACATTGTCACAAACTATACTCTTAAAATTTTTTGTCCTATTAATAAATGTTGTAATAAATCTTTAATCAATTACTACATTATATTAATTTACAATAGCAACTCTTTTAATTAAAATTTTTATAGTCAAATTACTTTATTATTCTTATCATGTATGCACTAGTTTTCTTTATAGTTAAGAAAAAAACTTCCATATTTTATTTACAGCTTTTTAAAGCATACATTTCGCGCATCAAAAGGGGACTCCTTACAACATGAAGAACTTTGATAAAGTACTTAAGTGACAAGCGAACACAAACACATTCTTATTTTAACTACTTTTAGTAACACTTATGGACTTTCATATATACCAGCTAAGGGTAATTTTTAAATAATATGTACGCGTGCATACGTAATAATGTTATATGTGAAATATTGAAAAATGATAGCACGCGCTCGTAAAGATTTGTGGAATATTCTTAATCAGACCACGTAAAGAGTAGATATACCCACAACTGTAAGAAAGTTTTACTTATTATAAAAAAATTATTTGCTCTTCTTTTGCTTTTTCATGGGAATAGAAGAAAAAAACTGAAAGGAATTTAAAAAAATAAAATTTGTAGAAAGCATATTAAAATTCTTGGCTAAAAGCTTTTCACATAAATTAAAAGTTTGCCTTCTGTTAACATGTTGTTTTACAGCAAACAGGAACAAGGGGTTAAAAAATGCAATGCTCATCATCAAAATTTTTTTTCTCAAGAAAAACAATTTGACAGAAAACTAGTTAAATTTCTCTAGAAAAAGACAAATATTTGAATGTTTATCAATTTCATAATAACAATTTCTATAAAAGGAAAAAATTTCCGAAATCTTTCTTTAAGAAACACAAATTATCTAAGAAATTCTAAAAATTTTCGATAGGAAAAGAAATGCTTTTTTTAACTTTCCGAAAGTTTTCTTTATAAATTTTCGAAAATTTTCCTAAAAAAAAATTTCGGAAGAAATAAATTTTTAAAAAATATTCTAAAAAGTCTCTGAATGTTTCTTATACAAAAAAGGATACATTTTCAATGAAAAGAGAAATTTTCTGAAAATTTTTTATAAAAAGAGAAATTTTCGAAAATAAGCCATAAAAAGAGAAATCGTCTATAAAAAGAAAAATTTCCCATTTCCAATGTTCTTTAAGAAGTGAAAATTTCTCTTTAAAAAGAGAAATTTACAATAAAAAGAGAAATTTTCTGAAAATTTTGTATAAAAAGAGAAAATTTTCTTTAGAAAAGATCAGAATTATCTTTAAAAATATCTTTTTAAAAAGAGAATTTTTTAATAAAAACAGACATTTTCCATAAAAACAAAAAATTTTCTTTAGAAAAGATAAATTTTCAAAAAATTTTCTTTAGAAAAGATAAATTTTCAAAAAATTCCTTTAGAAAAGATAAACTTTTCAAAAATTCCTTTAGAAAAAATAAACTTTTCAAAAATTCCATAAGAAAATATACATTTTCTTACAATTTCCTTAAGAAAATATACATTTTCTTACAATTTCCTTAAGAAAATATACATTTTCTTACAATTTCCTTTAGAAAATAATAAATTTAACGAAAATTTTCTATAGAAAAGATAAATTTAACGAAAATTTTCTATAGAAAAGAGAAATTTAACGAAAATTTTCTATAGAAAAGAGAAATTTTCCGAAAATTTCCTATAGAAAAGGGAAATTTTCCGAAAATTTCCTATAGAAAAGGGAAATTTTCCGAAAATTTCCTATAGAAAAGGGAAATTTTCCGAAAATTTCCTATAGAAAAGGGAAATTTTCCGAAAATTTCCTATAGAAAAGATAAATTTTCCGAAAATTTCCTATAGAAAAGATAAATTTTCCGAAAATTTCCTATAGAAAAGATAAATTTTCCGAAAATTTACTATAGAAAAGAGAAATTTTCTATAGAAAAGGGAAATTTTCCGAAAATTTCCTATAGAAAAGAGAAATTTTTCGAAAATTTCCTATAGAAAAGAGAAATTTTTCGAAAATTTCCTATAGAAAAGAGAAATTTTTCGAAAATTTCCTATAGAAAAGAGAATTTTTTCGAAAATTTCCTATAGAAAAGAGAAATTTTTCGAAAATTTCCTATAGAAAAGAGAAATTTTTCGAAAATTTCCTATAGAAAAGATAAATTTTCCGAAAATTTCCTATAGAAAAGAGAAATTTTCCGAAAATTTCCTATAGAAAAGAGAAATTTTCCGAAAATTTCCTATAGAAAAGAGAAATTTTCCGAAAATTTCCTATGGAAAAGAGAAATTTTCCGAAAGTTTATTATAGAAAAGAGAAATTTTCCGATTTTTAGAAAAGAGATATTTTCCGAAAATATTCCTATAGATATAAAAGAGAAATTTCCTTTAGAATAGAGAAATTTTCCGAAAATTTCCTATTGAAAAGAGAAAATTTCCGAGAAAAGAGACATTTTCTTAAATTTGTTTATAAAAAGAGAAATTTGTTATAATAAGATAATAAGCTATAAATAAATTTTTTAATAAAAAGAAAAATTGTCTGAAAAGAGTCTTTAAAAAGAGAAATTTCCTATTGTTTTTTCTTTAAGAAGTGAAATTACCTAATAAATTTATATAAAAAGAGAAAAAATTCTTTAGAAAAATATAAATTTTCCAAAAATTTTTTTGAAGAATATTTTTGAAAATTTCTCTTTAACTTAACCTCGATTCAATAGTAGAACAAACATTTAAAATGAAAATTAAACAACCAAACAATAAAAGCTAAATAAATAAGAACACCTTAGTAACTTACAACTACTATTGTTGTCAAGAAAAACAAATACATATGATTATTTACATATAGACAACAGTTATTGTCTATACATTTAAAAAATACAGCTGTAAAGGTAAACAAACTAAACCAAAGCAGAAAAACACTTGTGTGAATCCACTTTTATCAAGTCACCTCTTATTTCTACGGTAGTTTTTCTTATCCTTACGCACGACTAACACTATTGTTGCGACATGCATATAAAATCTTGAATCAAACCAAAACAAATATCTTTATATGTATTAAAAATAAAAAAATACAAATGCTTTAAAAACCCAACACTCTTCTTGGTATTGTGACATTATTGTCAACATGTTTTTTATTAAAAAAAGAAAGAAAAATATTCAAACAACCTGTTTTCACTTGAATGAAAAAAATCTTGAAAGTCTTAGTGGTGTTGGCAATAGTAAGTTGCATGAATGTAGTATTCCTTGTATTATTCCACATTCCTTTTCATTCATGTTGCCGTTTAGTGTTTTGCCTTCCCTTAACAAAGGATTAAATTGTATGTTTGTTTATTTAGTTGTTTTGTTGTTATTGTTGTCATCTTATCCTGCTTGATTTTTGTATCTTCATGTTGACATTTGTTGTTTGTAAAACATTTTACTTGTGTTACGTGTTTTTGTTTTTGTGCATTTATTTATGCAAGTCATGCTTCTTTTGACATTGTTAAGAAATTTGATTTGATTTTATTTCGCACCACATCAACATGACTATTAGTTGAAGAAGACGTTGGTATTGGTTAATATAAAACAATTTAATAAAAAATATATTTTTTTTAGTTAAATTGATTAGCTTTCAAAAATTTAGGGTCATTTTTCATTTCTCAAGAAAAATAAATTTCCTTTAAAAAAGAAAATCTCCTAGAAACTTTCGGAAAATGTTCTATAGAAAAGAGAAATTTTCCGGAAATGTTCTACAGAAAAGAAAAATTTGTCGAAAATGTTCTATAGAAAAGATAAATATTCCGAAAATTTTCTATAGAAAGAGACATTTTCCGCAAATTTCCTATAAAAAAAGTGAAATTTTCCGAAAAATTCCTATAAAAAAGAGAAAATTTCCTAAAGGTTTCTAAAAATTTTCCGAAAATTTTCTATAGAAAAGAGAAATTTTCGGAAAATTTTCTATAGAAAAGAAAAATTTTCGGAAAATTTTCTATAGGAAAGAGAAATTTTCGGAAAATTTTCTATAGGAAAGAGAAATTTTCGGAAAATTTTCTATAGAAAAGAGAAATTTTCGGAAAATTTTCTATAGAAAAGATAAATTTTCCGAAAATTTTCTATAGAAAAGATAAATTTTCCGAAAATTTTCTATAGAAAAGATAAATTTTCCGAAAATTTTCTATAGAAAAGATAAATTTTCAGAAAATTTTCTATAGAAAAGAGAAATTTTCCGAAAATTTTCTATAGAAAACAGAAATTTTCCGAAAATTTTCTATACAGAAAATATAAAATTTCCGAAAATTTTCTATAGAAAAGAGAAATTTTCTATTTAAAAGAAGAATTTTTCAATTCAAATATGTAACTTAATTCTCCGAAAAATATTCTAAAAATTTTATGGAATTTGCTATGAAAACAGATTGTTGATAAAAAATTCTAATAAAAAGAGAAATTTTGATAAAATTTTCTAAATATAAAGAAATTTAAAAGAAAATGTTCACAAGTGGATAAAAGGTACAAACATACATACATGTGTATATGTATATCTGGAAAGCAAAAATAATAAAACAGTTATTTTAGTTTTGTGCAAGCACAAAGAAGTTTAAGCTTATTGCATAAAAAGCTATAAAAGCGTATTGTTTGAGTGTCTATGCTATTCCTTAGGATTCAACTGTTGCTCAAAAGCAAAATATGTTTGTGTACAAATTTAACCTAACATTTTCACAGAGCTTTTTATGTTATTTCCATTGCTACTGTAAAGGACAACATAGTAACAGAAAAGCTCTTACCCGTTATCGACCAAACATTGCTCTAGTTTCAATCGAAGTGTGAAACAACAAGTAACAAAAATTCCATCACATAAAATTAGTTTTCAAACAAATTTTTTCTTTGTAGTTATAATTTTCGTTAAAAATTCTTCTAAATGTCTCTAACGGAAAAGAATTCTTATTGGACGCGAGTTGTAGAGGATATTGAGAGAAAAGCACGCTGGCAAAGCAAAAAGGATGTTATTAGAAAATATGATTTCTCAGTGACATTGCCCAAAAATCTACGTAAACGAGTGGCCAAAATATTACCCTATGAATATGATGAATATGACAAGCATGTATTTATAACTGAATCGGAAATGGAGACACCCATATCCTATGGGGGTGATGATGATGATGAAGAGGAGGAGGGGAAACAAAAAAAGGAAAAGAAGGTGAGTTGGAACTTCTTACAAATTAAAATTAAATTTTAATACATACATTCCTAATTTATAGTCTGACATTTTCAATGAAAGCACCTGCTCGGAAATTGAACATTTGGAACATGAGTACCCCAAATTTGTTTTAAATATGGACAAACCTTTGGAACATAAATCTAAAACTAAAAAAAAACGTAATTGGTGTTCGACCTACATATGCAAACCACGCAAGGAACGTGTTAGATGGGACTCGAAAATCTATGATTTGGAACGTAGCATTTGGGAAAAGACTCTAGACGAACAGGCCGAACAACTTATGGATGCTGTAAGTACAACTTTGGTGTAGTAAAGACAAAAACCTACAATTTATGTTTCTTTGCAGTCTGCTGAACGCTTTACCGAATGGATAAATTCTTTGGGCAGCAATAGAGATTCGGATATTTCCAAGGAAAAGCTAAAAGCTTTATTTTCCATAGAAGGAGACCGCACGCTTTTAGCGTCTATACTAACCGAACCTAAAGAGGTAAAAGCAATTGCTAAAACCGTAGCAGACAAATGGAATTTGCCAGAGGTGAGTAGTATAACAAAGGACACAAAATATTTATGTACACAACCAACCACACCAAAGACAACAACCCTTATGAAATTTTACTAACATTATAACCACCCTTATTTATATATCCTTGAAATGTTACTACTTCCCCCTAGATGGCCATCGAATTGAAATATGAAAACTACATACGTGACCGTTTGAAAAATGTGCCCAAGAAAATTAACACCGTAGCTTTTGGACGGACTATACCGGTAAAAGATAGACCTTGGTTGCCAGCTGATAGCGATGAGCCTATTGCTACTGTTTACCCAGAGGAATTGCTGTCATTGGAAAAACTTTTCAAGGGCATTACACATTTACGTTCGACTAAAGAGTTGGCTGAGTTTTATAAGAAACGTCCTGGTTTGGAGAAGCCTCGCTATTTGGTTTCTGCTGGTTTGTTTAAAAGCAAAACTAAAACACAAGCAAATACGGAAGTTCCCTTATACGAACGTTTGAAATTAAAATATTAGAGAAAGAATTTATTGTCCTTAATAAATTAGCATTAAACTTTTAAAATCTTTTTTCTGCATAACACTAGTTGTACCCTACAACTATAGTGGGGAGGGTATTATACGCTAGTTCAGTTCTAGTTCAGTTCACGTTCATTTCTAGTTCAGTTCTAGTTCAGTTCTAGTTCAGTTCTAGTTCAGTTCTAGTTCAGTTCTAGTTCAGTTCAAGTTCATTTCTAGTTCAGTTCTAGTTTGTTCTAGTTCTGTTCTAGTTCAGTTCTAGTTCAGTTCTAGTTCAGTTCTAGTTCAGTTCTAGTTCAGTTCTAGTTCAGTTCTAGTTCAGTTCTAGTTCAGTTCTAGTTCAGTTCTAGTTCAGTTCTAGTTCAGTTCTAGTTCAGTTCTAGTTCAGTTCTAGTTCAGTTCTAGTTCAGTTCTAGTTCAGTTCTAGTTCAGTTCTAGTTCAGTTCTAGTTCAGTTCTAGTTCAGTTCTAGTTCAGTTCTAGTTCAGTTCTAGTTCAGTTCTAGTTCAGTTCTAGTTCAGTTCTAGTTCAGTTCTAGTTCAGTTCTAGTTCAGTTCTAGTTCAGTTCTAGTTCAGTTCTAGTTCATTTCTAGTTCAGTTCTAGTTCAGTTCTAGTTCAGTTCTAGTTCAGTTCTAGTTCAGTTCTAGTTCAGTTCTAGTTCAGTTCTAGTTCAGTTCTAGTTCAGTTCTAGTTCAGTTCTAGTTCAGTTCTAGTTCAGTTCTAGTTCAGTTCTAGTTCAGTTCTAGTTCAGTTCTAGTTCAGTTCTAGTTCAGTTCTAGTTCAGTTCTAGTTCAGTTCTAGTTCAGTTCTAGTTCAGTTCTAGTCAGTTCTAGTTCAGTTCTAGTTCAGTTCTAGTTCAGTTCTAGTTCAGTTTCTAGTTCAGTTCTAGTTCAGTTCTAGTTCAGTTCTAGTTCAGTTCTAGTTCAGTTCTAGTTCAGTTCTAGTTCAGTTCTAGTTCAGTTCTAGTTCAGTTCTAGTTCAGTTCTAGTTCAGTTCTAGTTCAGTTCTAGTTCAGTTCTAGTTCAGTTCTAGTTCAGTTCTAGTTCAGTTCTAGTTCAGTTCTAGTTCAGTTCTAGTTCAGTTCTAGTTCAGTTCTAGTTCAGTTCTAGTTCAGTTCTAGTTCAGTTCTAGTTCAGTTCTAGTTCAGTTCTAGTTCAGTTCTAGTTCAGTTCTAGTTCAATTCTAGTTCAGTTCTAGTTCAGTTCTAGTTCAGTTCTAGTTCAGTTCTAGTTCAGTTCTAGTCAGTTCTAGTCAGTTCTAGTTCAGTTCTAGTTCAGTTCTAGTCAGTTCTAGTTCAGTTCTAGTTCAGTTCTAGTTCAGTTCTAGTTCAGTTCTAGTTCAGTTCTAGTTCAGTTCTAGTTCAGTTCTAGTTCAGTTCTAGTTCAGTTCTAGTTCAGTTCTAGTTCAGTTCTAGTTCAGTCTCTAGTTCAGTTCTAGTTCAGTTCTAGTTCAGTTCAGTTCAGTTCTAGTTCAGTTCTCTAGTTCAGTTTCTAGTCAGTTCTAGTTCAGTTCTAGTTCAGTTCTAGTTCAGTTCTAGTTCTAGTTCGTTCTAGTTCAGTTCTCAGTTCAGTTCTAGTTCAGTTCTAGTTCTAGTTCTAGTTCAGTTCTAGTTCAGTTCTAGTTCAGTCAGTTCTAGTTCAGTTCTAGTTCAGTTCTAGTTCAGTTCTAGTTCAGTTCTAGTTCAGTTCTAGTTCAGTTCTAGTTCTAGGTCAGTTCTATTCAGTTCTAGTTAAGTTTCAGTTTAGTTCAGTTCTAGTTCAGTTCTAGTTCAGTTATAGTTCCGTCTAGTTCAGTTAGTCAGTTCTAGTTCATTCTAGTTTCAGTTCATAGTTCAGTTCTAGTTCATTCTAGTTCAGTTCTAGTTCAGTTCTACAGTTCTAGTCAGTTCTAGTTCATTTCTAGTTCAGTTCTAGTTCAGTTCTAGTTCAGTTCTAGTTCAGTTCTAGTTCAGTTCTAGTTCAGTTCTAGTTCCAGTTCTAGTTCAGTTCTAGTATTCGAGTTCCGTGCTAGTTCAGTTCTAGTTCAGTAGTTCAGTTTCTCGTTTCAATTCTGCTTTAGTTTATCGATTCGGTCAATGTATATCAAAATATCCAAACTAAATTTTTATAGGAGAAATAGCTATAAGTGAAAAGTTACAACTCATTTGAAATAAACCCTGTATGACCAAAATGTCCAACTTTTGACCTCCTCTCAGTCCGGCAGTTCTTGACATTAAAGCTGAAAATGTGTGTCTGGCTAACCTTGGTGCAAATTTCGTCCAAATCTGAAGACACTTTGACACGAAATTCCTCATATATGAATTTGGAGACCTTGCAACTGTATTTAACAATAAATGTACATTAAAATTACATTTTAATTATATTTTATTCCAATACTCTTTTCCCAAAATTGCAACAATGTATTTTTATCACTTGTACTAACATGACATCGGCAAAACCCTTCTCCCAGCAAAATTATTTATATGAAATAAAAAAAAACATTTCTTTATAAATACACAATATTTGCCAGTTGACTTATCAAAGTACCAGAATCTTTTATTAACAATTTTTCACTTCATTAAGAATCGCTTCACTTTGACATAAGGGTAAATATGTTATTTCAAACTTAATTATTAAAACCAAAACTATAAACATATAGAAAAAAGTGTGGAAAAATCTTTAAACATAAAAAACTAATAATAATAGAATATATTAAAGAAATAAGACTAATCAAAGTGAACAAAATGTGCTTAAAGTAGCGGAAATAGACACATGCCACAGCACCCTGCCCTAACGATGCAGCAAAAATAGACAGAAATAAACAACAAATCATACAAATATTTAGAAGATACTTCAGCTAAAAACACATACGTGCATGTCACGACGACAGTATAGAGTAAATATGCAAACAATGTAACCCTTTTGTATGTAAAAATCTACCACCAATATAAACTGAGTAGGTCTTATAGGTTGCTTAAAGGGTTGGTAACACTTTCGAAATAAAATGGTGTTTAAAAGATTAAAGCGACTAACATTTATTCACATCCATGAATTTAATTCACTGATAGAATGAAATGGTTTTCTAAATTCGTTGCAACTCAACACAATCACTTCATATATCTATTTCTACAACCCCTTTTATTTGGCCACAAACAAAAACCACACCGCACATCGACTGTTTGTTGTTAGTTCTTCTTTGTGATAACACTTGAAATGATTTGAACACTTTCATGATCACTCAAAAAGTATTAAAATACAAGAGGCAACAGCAAAAAAAAAAGAGAAAGAAACCAAAACACTGATGTTCATATTCAATGTAACGGAAACATACAAGAAGTTTATTTTTAACCAACAATTGAACATTTATTGAGATGCAAAAGCATCATCCGGTTGAAAAGCTGTCACAAGTCTGTTGACCACTTTATTTATCCCTTCTGTCAGTTTATGGGCAAGCAGGATGTGTGCCACTTTACAACGATATTAAAAAAAGATTTGAAGTGTTGTATCCTTTGACAGCAGGCCATGTAAGGACATGTTAATCATTGAAACATATATAAGTGTTAATGTAGTCAATGAATTGTAAGTATTTGAATTTTAGGCCTAAATATTGGCACTTGCCTTTGTTGTTAGTATTTATAGAAAAGTTAAGCTACAAAATAAGGCTGGTGTTTGTGTTATTGTTCTTTTTTGTCTTGTGTATGGGAAATAAAAATAATAAATAAAAATATTTGAAAACTGTTTTCGACAATAATAGTTGAAGGTGACATGGTAGATGTTGTGAATATTGATAAGCTACATCAAATAAAGTTTATGTCAATGTGATTTTTTAAGAGGAAGTTTAATTTTTAGGATTTATTTATTTTTATACCCTACACCACTTTAGTGGGTAGGGTATATTGGGTTTGTACTGATGTTTGTAACATATAAAAATATTCGTCCTATGCCCACCTTAAAGTATACCAATCGGCTTAGAATCGTTTTCTGAATCGATTAAGCTATGTCCGTCCGTCTGGCTGGCTGACATGTAAACCTTGTGCGCAAGGTACAGGTCGCAATTTTCAAGATAATTGGATGCAATTTGGCACATACTCCTTTTTCGGCCCAAGGACGAAGCCTATGGTTAAAATCGGACCATTATTTATACCTGTATATTGATAAAAAGCGTCACAACTAAGTTTTATATATACCTTGCCAAATTTCATAGAAATCGGACTACTTGAATGTCCAAAATTAACTTATAAACACAAATATAGCGATGAAATTAAGCATAATAAAATATTATGTAAATATAAATATATTCACAAAATTTTATCAGGCTTGGTCCATATTTGCCCCCATATAAAGCCTCTTTCAGAAAATTAGTTTTTCATCCATAAATTGCTTAAATGTATCGGAACAAGGTAATAGAAGATAAATGCTTTATTATGAAAAATAAATCACATTTAGTATTCATAACTGGTGTAGCGTCGGTCATGCCCGACTATACTTTCTTACTTGTTTTAACTTGTAAACGGCTTTTTCAACTGAACCCAATTGTTTAAAATGACACCGGTAATTTGTTAATAGATCATAGTCTAGTCTATAGGCTAGATCACTGTCTAGTCTATAGGATAGATCACTGTCTAGTCTATTAGCCTACAGACCAGATAATGATCTAGCCTATAGACTCGATGGTGATCTAGCCTATGGACTAGATAGTGATCTAGCCTATAGACTGGATAGTGATCTATCCTATAGACTAGATGGTGATCTATTGTATAGACTAGATAATGATCTAGCCTATAGACTAGATAGTGATCTAGCCTATAGACTAGATAGTGATCTAGCCTATACACTAGATAGTGATCTAGCCTATAGACTAGACAGTGATCTATCCTATAGACTAGATCACTATCTAGTCTATAGGCTAGATCATTATCTAGTCTATACGATAGATCACCATCTAGTCTATAGGATAGATCACTATCTAGTTTATAGGCTAGCTCACTATCTAGTCCATAGGCTAGATCACCATCGAGTCTATAGGCTAGATCATTATCTGGTCTGTAGCCTAAATCAGTGTCTAGTCTTTAGGCTAGATTAGTGTCTAGTCTATAGGCTAGATCACTGTCTAGTCAACAGACTTGATCACTTTCTAGTCTATAGAGTAGATCACTGTCTATTCTATAAGCTGGATCATTGTCTAGTCTCTAGGCTAGATCACTGTCTAGTCTATAGGCTAGAACACTATCTCGTCTATAGACTGGATCACTAGCTCGTCTATAGATTAGATCAATAGCTTGTCTAGCTAGATCACTTTCTCGTCTATAGACTAGATCACAATCTCGTCCATAGACTAGATCACAATCTCGTCTATAGACTAGATCACAATCTCGTCTATAGACTAGATCACAATCTCGTCTATAGACTAGATCACAATCTCGTCTATAGACTAGATCACAATCTCGTCTATAGACTAGATCACTATCTCGTCTATAGACTAGATCACTATCTCGTCTATAGACTAGATCACTATCTCGTCTATAGATTAGATCACAATCTCGTCTATAGACTAGATCACAATCTCGTCTATAGACTAGATAACAATCTCGTCTATAGACTAGATAACAATCTCGTCTATAGACTAGATAACAATCTCGTCTATAGACAAGATTACTATCTCGTCTATAGACTAGTACACTATCTCGTCTATAGACTAGTACACTATCTCGTCTACAGACTAGATAACTATCTCGTCTACAGACCAGATCACTACCTCGTCTATAGACTAGATCACAATCTCATCTATAGACTAGATCACAATCTCGTCTATAGACTAGATCACTATCTTTTCTATAGACTAGATCACTATCTCGTCTATAGACTAGATCACTATCTCGTCTATAGACTAGATCACAATCTCGTCTATAAACTAGATCACCATCTCGTCTATAGACTAGATCACAATCTCGTTTATAGACTAGATCACAATCTCGCCTATAGACTAGATCACAATCTCGCCTATAGACTAGATCACAATCTCGTCTATAGACTAGATCACAATCTCGTCTATAGACTAGATCACAATCTCGTCTATACACTAGATCACAATCTCGTCTATAGACTAGATCACAATCTCGTCTATAGACTAGATCACAATCTCGTCTATAGACTAGATCACAATCTCGTCTATAGACTAGATCACAATCTCGTCTATAGACTAGATCACAATCTCGTCTATAGACTAGATCACAATCTCGTCTATAGACTAGATCACAATCTCGTCTATAGACTAGATCACAATCTCGTCTATAGACTAGATCACAATCTCGTCTATAGACTAGATCACAATCTCGTCTATAGACTAGATCACAATCTCGTCTATAGACTAGATCACAATCTCGTCTATAGACTAGATCACAATCTCGTCTATAGACTAGATCACAATCTCGTCTATAGACTAGATGACTATCTCGTCTATAGACTAGATCACTATCTCACAATCTCGTCTGTAGACTAGATCAAGATCTATTCTATAGACTAGAGCACTGTCTAGTCCAAGACTAGATCACATCATTATTTAATCTGTAGACTAGATCAATACCACCATATATTTAGCAGATTAGATCACTATTTAGTTATAGGCTAGATCACTATCTAGTCTATAGACTAGACTAGACTAGATCACAATCTCGTCTATAGACTAGATCACTATCTCGTCTATAGACTAGATCAATATCTCGTCTATAGACTAGATCAATATCTCGTCTATAGACTAGATCAATATCTCGTCTATAGACTAGATCAATATCTCGTCTATAGACTAGATTACAATCTCGTCAATAGACTAGATCACTATCTCGTCAATAGACTAGATCACTATCTTCTCTATAGACTAGGTCACTGTCTAGCTTATAGATTATATCATTATCCAGTCTGTAGACTATTAGTCTATAGGCTAGATCACTATCTAATCTATAGACTAGATCACTGTCTAGCCTATAGATTAGATCATTATCCAGTCTGTATACTATTAGTCTACAGGCTAGATCACTATCTAATCTATAGACTAAATCATTATCTAGTCTATAGGCTACACTAGACTACTTACTATATAGTCTATCGACTAACGATACCTTCTTTTTAAACCACCTTATTATCCATAATTTTTGTTGTAATTGTTTTTCAACTGCCATTTTTTTAATAAAATATAAAAAAATATTTCTATTAAATTAATTTTATGTAATATTACATTAAATTTTACAATGCAATACTAATTAAGCATGAACAAAATAATTGTATTTAATATTTATACTCTCAAATTAGTTTTAAAGCAGATTATTAATAGTAGCAGCAAAAACAAATGCATTTAGTATCTGTAAACCTGTAAAATGTAACAAAGTGATGTGGTTGATAATTTAATTTTACTCGTATTTTTGCTCTAAATTGCAATACACTCAATTTATATGGTAGTTGTTTTTATTTCCTCAATTCTTCTGCAACGTTTTACACTTAATAAATTAAACAACGAAATAACAAATAGCAAAAAGGCAACAATAAACAACATTATATAAATAATTTAGTTTAGTTTATTGAGCGGAATTGTATGAAGTATAAAGTAAAATGTTTGTAATAATAGTATTATTAATGTAGTTAGAATTGTTGTTGGGTATTGTTAAATGATCAGAGAGACTGAATGCGGAATAAGAGGATCGGTTTTTTAATAAGAATCTTTTCAGAAGATTAACTAACATATGTATTAATTTAAAATTTATAATGATTGATGTTTTGTTTTATCCTAACAGATTTTACCATTTTGGTCTACTGTGTCATTTTTGAATATTTTTGCTCTCTCTGATTATTATGGAATGTTTGTATGCATATTTATGTTGTGGTTTTACATGTAATTCTGCATTTATGTTTGTATAAGTAAGCTAATTTTTGTTTGTGTAAGTTCATGTAATTCCCTGCAGTCAGGAGTAGTTGTCCCGGTGGCTAGTACAATTTTCTCCAAAAACGGGACTTCGATTATCGTCTACATTATCTGGTCTGTATACTTGATCCCTTGTTTTCGTGGCTTTAGACTTGATCACTATCGTGTTGTCTATAGACTGGATCAATAGAGTAGACCACTTTGTATACAGACTAGATTACTGTATAGTCTATAGACATAATCAATATCTTGTCAATAGACAGGATTACTGTCTTGTCTATAGACATGATCACTGTATTGTCAATAGACATGATCACTGTCTTGTCTATAGACATCATCATTGTCTTGTCTATAGACATGATCACTGTCTTGTCTATAGACATGATCACTGTCTTGTCCATAGACATGGTCAATGTCTTGTCTAAAGACATGATCACTGTCATTTCTATAGACTAGATCACAGTTCATGGTCAAGTTTATAGTCAACATCTTTTTCATATATTTATTATATTTGATCACTATCTCGTCTATCGACTAGATCACTAATTACATGGCGGAAATTAAATTTGAAACTCTTACACATTGACTACTTTTAGAACTACTGGGTTTTTTTTTACACAAACACTTGCATATTCATCTCTACTAATGCATTTCATAAATGTAATTATTTCGATATTGAACTATACTTGTTGTAGTTGTTTATATTATAGTTGTTGTTGTTTTATACGTTTGTTTGTTAAAACATTTTAGTGGTAAATTAATCTAATAAATAAACAATACATTTATACTAAAGGACTATTATACAAAAGTTGTTCTTGTTGTTGCTGACTCTGTGTTGAATAATAGGATGGATCTTAAAGTAAAACTTAGTTTGAGTTTTTTTATATAAAATTTGATTTGTAATATTAAAATAGGGTTATCATTTTAATATTAAGTATAAAACATTTTAAATTATCGCTTTATAAAGTTAAAAAATAACATTTTGATGTTACTAAATTTCTTATCGGTTGCACAAAACGAGAAAGGTTCCCAGTGAGATTTGGGGTTCTTATACCAAACCGTTGTAGTATCGGTACGTGGTTATGAAGCTGATTAAGATAATAATTTTACAAAGCAGACAAATAGTGAAACCTATAGTGAATCATTACTATCGAAACTTTATAGTCAAACTACAAGTCATATTTTTGAATATAATTTAATAAAATTGCTCTGATTTGGTTATGGCCGGGCCTTATTTGGCTCCAGTTCCCATATAAAGTCGCCTTTAGAATATAACTTCAACTTCAAAGGATCCCTGAGTGATCTGGACCAAACCGTTGTAGTATCGGTTTGTCGAAATATAAGGTCAAACTACAACTCATAATTTTGAATATAATTTAATTAAATTTTTGTAACAATGTTATATTTGGCTCAAGACGACCCCCATTCCGAATAATGCTTTGGTTATAATGCAACCTAATTTGGCTCCAGATCTCATATAAATTCCTCTTTAGAAATGACTTCAACAATCAAAATGTACTTATAATTACTTGTATTATAATAGAAGGGAAGGTATTGTTGGTTTGTGCTGATGTTTGCTATGTATAGAAATATTGGTCATACATGCAGTTTAAAGTATTCCAATCGACTCATAAGTCGATTTTCTTAGCTCTATTTGTCCGTCCGTCCATCTGTCCGTCTGTCTGTCTGTTAAAATAAAATTCCATATAAATGCTTTATTAAATAACATTTATGACATTATTAATAAATGCTGTAGTGTATTAAATAGTTTACCCTGCCTTCGTTATTGCTTAGCTTTTGTTACATAACAATCATATTTTTAACCCAAAATAGTAGTAAGTAACTACAGTTTCAATCAATTCTTTAAAGAAATTTAAAGAGAAAGACATTAAAGATTAAATAAAAAATTTTATTTATATTAAGATAGATACTTCTGAATATAGTCCTTGATATATTATGTATATTGAAAATGTTTCTAAATTTCTCTAAATTAAACTCAATTAATGTCTGCTTTATTTAACACCAACAGAACAGCCATTATTTTACATTTTTAACCACAGTTAACTTAAATAATTCTATACTTCCAACTAAATATTTAGTATAAAACAAATCACCATAAATGTCACATGTCCATCATTGTGTTCATCTTATTTCATTTTTTGTTTTTGGCTTTTTGTAGTCAGTCCTCAACCATATGACTAAATCATCATATCATGACATAATGAAGAAACATGTATTTGTTTCAGTATCATCATTCAGTTATTTAGTTACATCATACGAACATATCACATCACATCTCAACAACTGTGAAGTGAAGTCTTCACTCTTTGTTAGCTGTCACTTAACAAAATGTCATTTTGATATCACAAAACTAAATGCGTTATCAACAATGGAAATTTTCCGCCAACTTATATGTAGTAACGCCGCCTATGCATTATACAAAAACCCTTTAAACGACATAGGGTTTTCTATTGTTAAGAACATTTCTTTGAAGGTGTTTGAAGAGAAAGCGAGAAGGGTATTGTTCAATATCTGATTTTCTTTATTGGAGCTGTAAGTTACCAACCACACCCCTTAATAAAAAGTAATTTTGAGAAAAAATGTCCAATATGTTTGATATATAAAACAAAAACCTACAGACAATAATTTAATCTTTGACATTTTACAATTAAAATTCTTATTATCTTGACCTCGTATACATGTAACTTTGGTTATATGTACACATGTAAATATTTCTTTACATCTTTACAACTGTCTATTTTGTATAACTACATATTTTCGTTGTTGGTTTCTATTGTAGTTGTATAATAGTTTTCATAATATGCAGTTGTTTAAAATCATTACATTCACATTCATTTACGGAAACAACCCAGCCTCTCTGCAAGGACACAGCGCATCAGTTTTTGCTGCTTATTTGACTCAAATTCTTACTCTAATTTAATGATTCTAAGGAGGATTCTCGTTCTGGATTTTAGTAGTCCTACCCATCCCCTCCATTATTCCATGTGACCTCATGGTATTTTCTCATCTGCCTTAGAGCTTATTACTGAAAGAGTCAATTTCAAGTTGTCAAAAAATATATAAACTTCTGCTGCCACTATAGTCATACCAATCCCTATTCCTAACCTAAATCTGCAGTTAGACTGTTGAAGAAAGTTCGCCTTTTAAAACCGCTGGGTTACATTTAAATACATTTGAATGTGATATTTTGATAATATAGAGCAAAGTCCTTGGTATATTTAGAAAAGCTAAATGTATTTTACATATAGACATTTCTCAGTTGATTAACAATTAATTAATTAAATTTTCTCTAAAATCATTGCAGATGTAAATCATTAGCACTTTTGTCTCTATTATTTAAACATTATTGTAAAACGAAAGTAGAATTTTAATTTGAATAGAGAAGTAAATTTTATATTAATTATAGCAAAATTTTAGGCTTCGTCCTTAGGCCAAAGGAAAAGTATGTACCATATTTAATCCAATCACAGACGGTTTACATGGACACACAGACGGACAGAAAGACAGACAGACAGACAGACAGACAGACAGACAGACAGACAGACAGACAGACAGACAGGCAGGCAGGCAGGCAGGCAGACATACGGACGGACAGACGGACATAGCGAAATCGACTCAGAAAGTGATTCTGAGCCTATTGGTATACTTAGATGAAATGTATCTTAAAACACGAAAATTGTTTCTTTTTTTTTTTAAGTTTTCAAGTTATAACAAGAAAATTTTTTCTTGAGAAACCTTAGCTTTCATGGATCTAATCAAATTGTAACAATTAGTTTAGTATACATAAGTTTATAATGTTTCCCATAAGCTCTCTAATATAATAAAATAAAAGTGTTTATTTGTTTAGAATCAACAAACAGTTTAAAAGAGAAACTAATTGCAATGACACGTGTTTAGTTTATTTTAAGGCATAGAAAATAAAATCTGCCACATAGTGTTTATTTCAGCTTTCTAAAATACATATAGAGATAAAAATCTCTTTTAATACTAACAGCTAACTATGGCCACTTTGTTAGTCGTTAAGCGTAGAAAACAGAAATACACTTAACCGATAAAGTGTGCAACATCAGCTTTCCTATATGAGTAGTAAATGTAGCAAGTCTTTTATTGCTTGTCACTTGAACTTAGATTATGATGATCAAAAAAGGCAACATAATGATGACAGTCAGCAGGGTCATTAAATTTTTGCAAGAATGAAAAGACTAGGGGGCAAAAATTAGCTTTTGCACTAAATATTTAGTTAATGAATGTTGATATGATCTTAAATTCTACTTTAATAGTTTGAAAAAATACAACTGTTACATTTTCTAATAGTACACAATGTTGGCAATTATATAGAAGATAACGACAAAAAGTACCTAACAAAAGTTTCAATATAACCTTGAAACTTCTCAAGTATGGTCCTAACAATGTAAGACTTAATTTCACGAAATATTGAGCACAGCCCACCTAACGTCTACTAAATGTGTAAAAATTTTATCACAAGAACTGTTAGTTAGTAGTTAGTTAGTTAGTAGTTAGTTAGTTAGTTAGTTGTTAGTTAGTGTAGTTAGTTAGTTAGTTATAGTTAGTTAGTTAGTTAGTTCGTTAGTTAGTTAGTAGTAGTTAGTTAGTAGTTAGTTAGTAGTTAGTTTAGTTAGTTAGTTGTAGTTAGTTAGTTAGTTAGTTAGTTGTTAGTAGTTAGTAGTTTAGTTAGTTAGGTAGTTAGTTAGTTAGTTTTAGTTAGTTAGTTAGTAGTTTAGTTAGTTAGTTAGTTAGTTTTAGTTAGTTAGTTAGTTAGTTAGTTATTTAGTTAGTAGTTAGTTTAGTTAGTTTAGTTAGTTAGTTAGTTAGTTAGTTGTTAGTTAGTTAGTTAGTTAAGTTAGTTAGTTAGTTAGTTAGTTAGTTAGTAGTGTTAGTTAGTAGTTAGTTAGTAGTTAGTTAGTTAGTTAGTTAGTTAGTTAGTTAGTTAGTTAGTTAGTTAGTTAGTTAGTTAGTTAGTTCGTTAGTAGTTAGTTAGTTAGTTAGTAGTTAGTTAGTTAGTTAGTTAGTTAGTAGTTAGTTAGGTTAGTTAGTTAGTTAGTTAGTAGGTTAGTTAGTTAGTTAGTTAGTTAGTTAGTTAGTTAGTAGTTAGTTAGTTAGTAGTTAGTTAGTTAGTTAGTTAGTAGTTAGTTAGTTAGCGTTAGTTAGTTAGTTAGTTAGTTAGTTAGTAGTTAGTTAGTTAGTTAGTTAGTTAGTTAGTTAGTTAGTTCGTTAGTTAGTTAGTTAGTTAGTTAGTTAGTTAGTTAGTTAGTTAGTTAGTTAGTTAGTTAGTTAGTTAGTTAGTTAGTTAGTTAGTTAGTTAGTTAGTTAGTTAGTTAGTTAGTTAGTTAGTTAGTTAGTTAGTAGTTAGTTAGTTAGTTAGTTAGTTAGTTAGTTAGTTAGTTAGTAGTTAGTTAGTTAGTTAGTTAGGTTAGTTAGTAGTTAGTTAGTTAGTTAGTTAGTTAGTTAGTTAGTTAGTTAGTTAGTTAGTAGTTAGTAGTTAGTTAGTTAGTTAGTTAGTAGTAGTTAGTTAGTTAGTTAGTTAGTTAGTTAGTTAGTTAGTTAGTTAGTAGTTAGTTAGTTAGTTAGTTAGTTAGTTAGTTAGTTAGTTAGTTAGTTAGTTAGTTAGTTAGTTAGTTAGTTAGTTAGTTAGTTAGTTAGTTAGTTAGTTAGTTAGTTAGTTAGTTAGTTAGTTAGTTAGTAGTTAGTTAGTTAGTTAGTTAGTTAGTTAGTTAGTTAGTTAGTTAGTTAGTTAGTTAGTTAGTTAGTTAGTTAGTTAGTTAGTTAGTTAGTTAGTTAGTTAGTTAGTTAGTTAGTAGTTAGTTAGTGTTAGTAGTAGTTAGTTAGTTAGTTAGTTAGTTAGTTAGTTAGTTAGTTAGTTAGTTGTAGTTAGTAGTTAGTTAGTTAGTTAGTTAGTTAGTTAGTTAGTTAGTTAGTTAGTTAGTTAGTTAGTTAGGTAGGTAGTTAGTTAGTGTTAGTTAGTTAGTTAGGTTAGTTAGTTAGTTTTAGTTAGTTAGTTTAGTTAGTTAGTTAGTTAGTTAGTTAGTTAGTTAGTTAGTTTAGTTAGTTAGTTAGTTAGTTAGTTAGTTAGTTAGTTAGTTAGTAGTTAGTTAGTTAGTTAGTTAGTTAGTAGTTAGTTAGTTAGTTAGTTAGTTAGTTAGTTAGTTAGTTAGTTAGTTAGTTAGTTAGTTAGTTAGTGAGTTAGTTAGTTAGTTGTTAGTTAGTTAGTTAGTTAGTTTTAGTAGTTAGTTAAGTTAGTTAGTTAGTTAGTTAGTTAGTTAGTTAGTTAGTTAGTTAGTTTAGTTAGTTGTTAGTAGTTAGTTAGTTAGTGTTAGTTAGTTAGTTAGTTAGTTAGTTCGTTAGTTAGTTAGTAGTTAGTTAGTTAGTAGTTAGTTAGTAGTTAGTTAGTAGTTAGTTAGTTAGTTAGTTAGTTAGTTAGTTAGTTAGTAGTTAGTTAGTTAGTTAGTTAGTTAGTTAGTTAGTTAGTTAGTTAGTTAGTTTAGTTAGTTAGTTAGTTAGTTAGTTAGTTAGTATAGTTAGTTAGTTAGTTAGTTAGTTATTAGTTTAGTTAGTAGTTAGTTAGTTAGTTAGTTAGTTAGTTAGCTTAGTTAGTTAGTTAGTTAGTTCTACAACAGTGGTTTTACAACTGTTTCTGGAATTAGACGCGAAAACTACTCAATCATTTACTTTATGAACTAACTTAGACATTGCCCCATTTTACCATTAAACATATATTAATAAATTTATATTTAATATTTTTTGAATTCATTCAACTATACAAATTCTATTACAACATCAATTAATATTAACAATAGTTATTGGTCAATAACTACATTCAGCGAAAATATTTTTTTATACTTGCAGCCCCCAAACAATAACAACGAGATCAAAGATTTGAGTTCAATACACAAACATTCTTCTACAACAATTGCTACTATCCACGAACAATGCAACAGCATCCGCTGCATAAGCGGGTACATCAACACATAATGCTGAATACTGGTCAATAATTGTTTGATGCTTTCCGAAAAAAAAAACTTAAATACAATTGTCAATTTAAAAGAGTTGGTGCACCAAAGAAAAAAATAAAACACGAAAGAGAAAAATGTTGAACATTAATTGGTTTTTAAATCGATACTTCTGTTGATGATGATGATGACGACAACAACATTGAATACTGAAAGACAGCAGCAGGAGTTGAATAAATATGCATACATACATACATATATGTTGCGACAGGAGTTGAATACAATTGTTGGTGATAGTGATAAATAATAAATAAAAGTAAAAAAATGATGATATAGTATAATGGATCTAAATTGACGTTTTTGTAGGCTACAATATCAAAATATATTTATAAACAATTTTCATATACAAAGTGAAAAGTTTGAATAAATATTTAATTTATTTTAATTTTATTTATAAAAGACGTAGGAAACTATATTTTTCAATCTTTAAAATGTTTTGTAGTTAAATTCCTTTCCTAACTTTACTGCCCAGAATAGGGTACAAAATTGCTTTTTCCCCCTACTTGTTGCTTTAATATTTCTCTTACTCTTTATTGTAAGTATTAATATGTTGCATGTGAACTTCTTTTAAAAAATGAAAAACATATTATTGACCAGTCCATCCGACTTGATATGAATTACAAATCAAGCTAATAGTAAAAAATACTTAAATGAAAAGCCAAAAAATTTTTCTAGGAAAAAAAAACAAGGCTGTCAATAATATTTGAATTATAATGCCATTAACATAATTTAACAAATAAAGCAATTGTGATGTCATTATTTGCACTGAATTTTAAACAAGTATTCGGTGAAATTTTAAGACATAACAGCTTTGGCTTCAGACCCGTTTAAATTTCGCATATTTTTAAACTTAAACACTAGTAGATTGAATGAATGGTATTACAAATTCTACTTTTCTTTTACTTTTAAAAATTTTGTATTCAGAACAATATTTTCATATGCAATGACTTACACCAGCATCATGTATAAAAGGTGTTTTCTGTTCAACACCTACAATACTTGTACAATGAAATGTTTATTCGAAAATTGTGAAAAATACCCATACATACAATAACATACATGTGGACGTATGTTCAAAATGTAACTGACTGACATGATTTTCAATAAAACCAACAAAACAATAGACAATACACATAATATAAACAAAAACAAGAAATATTGCATACAAACACAGTGGAACAAGGTATATAGTCAGATATATATCGGTAACAATTATCGATATTCTTATCAGTCTTTAATATGTACATATTTGAATACGAATACTATTCTTCTTTTTTATGCGTATAAGCATTATTTGTAGTATTAACACATAAAATTACTTATACGCCCCGTTGAACGTAATAAACGCATACCTAAAATTGCAAAAGTTTTGGTTCAATTTTTCTCCATTATGAAAGTTGGAAAAAGAATAAACAAAACTTTCAAATTTTGATAAAAAGAAATTTCATTGAAAATTTTCTATAAAAAGAAATTTAAGCAAAAATTTTCTAAAAAAAAGAAATCTTAACAAAACTTTTTTCCAAAAATTAATTTTAACGAAAATTTTTTCAAAAAAAGAAATTTTAACGAAAATTTTCTCAAAAAAAAATTAAAGAAAATATTCTGAAAAAATAAATTCTAACAAAATTTTCCAAAATGAAAATTGATCCGAAATTTTCTATAGAAAAAAAATTTATCGGAAATTCTCTATTAAAAGAAAATTTATAGAAATTTTTCTATAAAAAGAAAATTTATCGAAATTTTTCTATAAAAAGAAAATTTATCGGAAATTTTCTATAAAAAGAAAATTTATCGGAAATTTTCTATAAAAAGAAAATTTATTGGAAATTTTCTATAAAAAGAAAATTTATTGGAAATTTCTATAAAAAGAAAATTTATTGGAAATTTTCTATAAAAAGAAAAATTTATTGGAAATTTTCTATAAAAAGAAAATTATTGGAAATTTTCTATAAAAAAGAAAATTTATCGGACATTTCTAAAAAAGAAAATTTATCAGAAATTTTGTACAAAAGAAATTTAGAAAATTTTGTACAAAAATAGAATTTATCGGAAAATTTTGTACAAAAAGAGAATTTATCGGAAATTTTGTACCAAAAGGAAAATTAATATCGGAAATTTTGTACAAAAAAAAAAATTATCGAAAATTTTCTACAAACACAAATTTATCGAAATTTCTATAAAAAAGAAAATTTTGTCGAAAATTTTCTATAAAAAAGAAAATTTATCGAAAATTTTTTATAACAAAAGAAAATTTATCGAAAATTTTCTATAAAAAAAGAAAATTTATCGAAAATTTTCTATAAAAAATGAAAATTTATCGAAAATTTTCATAAAAAAAGAAAATTTATCGACAATTTTCTATAAAAAAAAGAAAATTTACCGAAAATATTTCTATAAAAATGTTCAATATGAAGTAAAGTTTTATAAATAGAAAATTTGCAAAAAAAAATTAAAAGTAAATGTTCTTTTCTACCCACTGTTCTCAACTAACCCACATGTTGAATATAAAAATTTACCTATAAGAATAAAAACAAAACCAACGAACAAAAGTATCTCCTCTGTATATTTAAATAAAAAACTGACCAACATGAATGTAGTCAATCATACGAAAAACCTCAAACTTACGATCCGCAGAGACAGGCAGAAGCATAACAATTCCTGGCAAAATTGGCTCAACGACACAAATGCATCATCATACGTTGAGTTGAGTTTTTAACCGATTTTGTTATTGCTGCCTTTGCTGTATTAATACTCAGACTGTTTTTATTTTATTGCATTTTATAATTTTTTTTTTTAATTGTTTTTATTGCTAACGCTTTGTTGTACTTGTTGATGATGCTGTTGTTGCTGTTATCGTTCTTTATTTATTGTTTACGATTTTTCAATTTAAACAAACAAAACATTTTAATTTCAGAGATTTAATTAACAATATCATCATGTTTTTGTGAATACTCTCATATAAACAACAACAATTACAATGAAAATAAATAACAAGAGAAAAAAGGTAAAGAGTAGCAGCAGAGTAGATTTGTATAGGTGTAAATTTCATATGAGTGTGGTGTGTGTGTATGTGTGAAAGACAAAAGGATCTCTAAAGTCAATTTAAACTATCGGCCAGTGTATTAACAACTTGTAAAAAATGTTTGCTTTTAATTGAAATTTAAATAGTTTGTATTGTTCTGAAATGATGAAAGATTATTAGATGTAGTTACTGCTGTGTTGAAGTAATAACATTTTGTCAATGATTTTAATGGATTTCTTTCTTATGTGTTGTCAAAAATTGTTTAGATTTTGAAAATAGAGATCAACACCTTAAGTGGCTTTTGATTGTAAAACGTTCTATTTGTGTAAATAAATATGCAACTATGGTAGGAGCATATTTTTAAGGAAAATTAATATACCTCTGATATGAATATGAAATGGAAATAAAAATTACCCAAATATATGAAATCCCACACAAAAGCACTAAACTAAAATCCAGCAAAAACTTTCATTAAAAAGTATCGGTTAAAAAATGGAAATAAAAATTACCCAAATATATGAAATCCATACAAAAGCACTAAACTAAAATCCAGCAAAAACTTTCATTAAAAAGTATCGGTTAAAATTCTTATATTTAATCTGATATTTTATGTCATTTTAATAAGAAAAAGGATACAATGTAAATCGTATGAAAAAATATACAAAGCTTTTTTTAGTAAGTATTTATGTATATACTTAAAATATAACTACTAACTAGAACTAAATTATGAACTAAAATAGAACTAGAAACTGAACTAGAACTGAACTAGAACTGAACTAGAACTGAACTAGAAACTAGAACTGAACTAGAACTGACCTAGAACTGAACTAGAACTGAACTAGAACTGAACTAGAACTGAACTAGAACTGAACTAGAACTGAACTAGAACTGAACTAGAACTGAACTAGAACTGAACTAGAACTGAACTAGAACTGAACTAGAAGTGAAACTAGAACTGAACTAGAATGAAATAGAAATGAACTAGAACTGAACTAGACTGAACTAGAACTGACTAGAACTGAACTAGACTGAACTAGAACTGAACTGAACTGACTACTGAAACTCGAACTAGAACTGAACTAGAACTGAACTAGAACTGAACTAGAACTGAACTAGAACTGAACTAGAACTGAACTAGAACTGAACTAGAACTGAACTAGAACTGAACTAGAATGAACAAAGAACTGGAACAAGAACTGAACTAGACTGAACAGAACTGAACTAGAACTGAACTAGAACTGAAACTAAGAACTGAACAAGAACTGAACTAGAACTGAACTAGAACTGAACTAGAACTGAACTAGAACTGAACTAGAACTGAACTAGAACTGAACTAGAAACTGAACTAGAACTAACTAGAACTGAACTAGAATGAACTAGAAACTGAACTAGACTGAACTAGAACTGAACTAGAACTGAACTAGAACTGAACTAGAACTGAACTAGAACTGACTAGAACCTGAACTAGAACTGAACGACTGAACTAGCAACTAGAACTGAACTAGAACTGAACTAGAACTGAACTAGAACTGAACTAGAACTGAACTAGAACTGAACTAGAACTGAACTAGAACTGAACTAGAACTGAACTAGAACTGAACTAGAACTGAACTAGAACTGAACTAGAACTGAACTAGAACTGAACTAGAACTGAACTAGAACTGAACTAGAACTGAACTAGAACTGAACTAGAACTGAACTAGAACTGAACTAGAACTGAACTAGAACTGAACTAGAACTGAACTAGAACTGAACTAGAACTGAACTAGAACTGAACTAGAACTGAACTAGAACTGAACTAGAACTGAACTAGAACTGAACTGAACTGAACTAGAACTGAACTAGAACTGAACTAGAACTGAACTAGAACTGAACTAGAACTGAACTGAACTGAACTAGAACTGAACTAGAACTGAACTAGAACTGAACTAGAACTGAACTAGAACTGAACTAGAACTGAACTAGAACTGACTAGAACTGAACTAGAACTGAACTAGAACTGAACTAGAACTGAACTAGAACTGAACTAGAACTGAACTAGAACTGAACTAGAACTGAACTACAACTGAACTAGAACTGAACTAGAACTGAACTAGAACTGAACTAGAACTGAACTAGAACTGAACTAGAACTGAACTAGAACTGAACTAGAACTGACTAGAACTGAACTAGAACTGAACTAGAACTGAACTAGAACTGAACTAGAACTGAACTAGAACTGAACTAGAACTGAACTAGAACTGAACTAGAACTGAACTAGAACTGAACTAGAACTGAACTAGAACTGAACTAGAACTGAACTAGAACTGAACTAGAACTGAACTAGAACTGAACTAGAACTGAACTAGAACTGAACTAGAACTGAACTAGAACTGAACTAGAACTGAACTAGACTGAACTAGAACTGAACTAGATGAACTAGAACTGAACTAGAACTGAACTAGAACTGAACTAGAACTGAACTAGAACTGAACTAGAACTGAAGTAGAACTGAACTAGAACTGAACTAGAACTGAACTAGAACTGAACTAGAACTGAACTAGAACTGAACTAGAACTGAACTAGAACTGAACTAGAACTGAACTAGAACTGAACTAGAACTGAACTAGAACTGAACTAGAACTGAACTAGAACTGAACTAGAACTGAACTAGAACTGAACTAGAACTGAACTAGAATTGAACTAGAACTGAACTAGAACTGTACTAGACCTGTCTTCTCTACTTCATATTAGTTAATTTCTCTCGCAAGTCTGTTTCATACAATTAAAGCACTAACAACTAACATTTACAAACTCATCAAAGGAAAGCATGTAAATTTAATTATTGCATATTGCCTTTGTCATTTATCAAACACCAAAACAATTTTCTATAATTTATGCACTTCCTTCTCATTACCTAAAGAATCCATTAATAATGCAATTGTTTTACGCTGCACCACTACAGTGATGAGGATATTATAGTTTGCACTTACTTTTGTAGCGCATAGAACAATAAGCTATACCAATCGGCTTAAAATCGCTTTCTCATTCGATTAAGACGGCTTAGACCGTCTTAATGGTTTCGGGACTCATAGTTGTGTTAAATGCTTCAGTATTTCTGCAACATTGAAATTTAACACAATTTAGTTTTATATACATACGTATAAATGATAACACATATTTTCTACTACATTTGAACCTAGTACTCCTACAAAGTTCCCTTCAGAAACTGCCTTGAACATCCATAATTCTCTTATAAATTACAATGATATTTGGCATAAATAATTATGCAATAGGGTATCATATGTTTGACCACACCCGACGTTACTTTTTTACTTGTTTTCCTTTTGTTAGAATGGCTTTTACAATGACACTTCCGCTTCAAATTCAATTTTTTTTCTTTTACTATCATTCAAAAACCCTTCATAACATGTTGTTTGTATATCGGGAAATAGCGTTTTATCAATTTAGTTTAGATGGTTTCTTTTTTGTTTTCTTTCAACACTAAATATCAAAGTATTTTTCTTTTCATTTTGGTTGCTTTTACATTGTTAGAGGAGCATCCTTTAGATATTGTCAGTCCGTATATTGCTAGCAATTTACTGGGTAAAATTTTACAACCATAATCGAATTATATTCTGCAATCAAATTATGTGTTTTACTTATGTTGATGTGATTACTAATTGATGGTTGACAAAAGAAAACAAAGATGTTTTGCTAATAATGAATTTAGAGATGAAAAGTGGATATGTTCTTTTTTCAATTACAGATATACGACTGCATGATGGGATGACAAAACGCTTTTGTTTAAGACAAAATTCCACCTATTTTACTGCACCAAATGTAGTCTTTTTTTGAATTGAAACTTATTTAATTCACTTTATTGCCTACAGTCTCTTCGAAAATAGTTTTACTTTAAGTTAAATGACTAGTTAATTATTTTTCTTTAATTTAGCACAATTTGTACCCCATAGCAGTATTATTAATAAATTTATTAATAATTTAAATTTTTATGTAGATATGTAAATATTTATATTGTTTTCTTTTAATTGCTTAATACATGAGTGAACCCCTTGATACCCAAGAATCTAATCAGGTATAAAATTAAATAATTTTAGAAAATATAAAACAAACAACCCTCAATATCATCAGGATATCCACTTCTATTTAAATCCTCATATGTGTATATGTATGGGTGTGACTATCATGTGAATGGTTATTTAAATGACATGAGAAGAAAACTAACTTAAATATGTATGTAAAGGTAGAGAGAAAGAACTAATGAATTATGATTAAAAGGATTTGTTACAGTCACATGAATACGTAAAGGACCAAAAACACGTTCTCACAAAAATGTTTAAATACACATACACTTCATTACCTATGGACGGACATATGCAAATACAGGAAAGTATGAGAAGAACTGGTAAATGTATTGGTGGAAACAGCTATTTAAAGTAATTAAAAGAATAAACTTATAATGTAAATCCAAAGTAACTAGTGATTTAAGTCTTTTAAATAAAAATTTTAAAATTCATAACAACTTGTTAACAAAATCTATACAGCAAAAAGGTGGCAAAGTATATCTGACCCTTTTCCAAAGATCTATTTTGTATAATTTTTATATGAATTCATTGAAACAACCAAAATCCTTTTGATCTTAAAAGCATAAAATGTAATTAATTAAACAAACCATTTAGAAATCTATACAACTTTAACATATTAAATTTTAAACAAATAAAACCAAACGTATGTTTCAATTAAGAATATTGACTAAAAACTCGAAAGACAACCCCCCGCAAAAGCAAACACTCACAAAAAACACAGAGGGGGTTTTCATCCTAGATAAAATTGTTTGATTAGTTAGAAAATGTTGTGTTTTCATTTGGAAAATTTCAAACTTAAACATGATGAGATTGTAGAAACTAGTATGGGGAGTAAAATTTATAAATAAATTTAGAAGAATAGAACCGGAAATACCTGTTTTAGTTCAGGGACAATGTAGATATAGGAAATGAAGTGTGTTTAACACACTTCACACGTTTTTATTACAAAGTTGTAAAGATTTCTATTTGTTTACACAAACACATATGTATAAGGGAATAAGTATTGGTATGTGTATGTGTCAAGATAATTGTACATGTTTTAGTAAGCTGACCATTAACCACTTATTAATATGCAATTATGTTTGTTGGTTTTGTTGATATGTTTATTTAAAATCCTTTGTATACTGTTGAAAAGTAGTTTGTTTGCGGGCTTTTTGTTTCTAAGCAATTTAAGTTAAATAAACCAGTTTGTAGATACAAAAAAATAGCTAAGCTTTTTAATAGCATCGATTTTTCTTTAATGAGTGACCACCTGTGGTTTGGACAATGTGGCTGCATTATAACAAATATTCAATTTAATTGTGTTAGCTAAAGCATTTAGTAGGGGATGTAAAATAAAATGAAGGAACAGAAACTAACTAACTAACTAACTAACTAACTAACTAACTAACTAACTAACTAACTAACTAACTACCTACTAACTAACTAACTAACTAACTAACTAACTAACTAACTAACTAACTAACTAACTAACTAACTAACTAACTACTAACTAACTAACTAACTAACTAACTAACTAACTACTAACTAACTAACTAACTAACTAACTAACTAACTAACTAACTAACTAACGAACTAACTAACTAACTAACTAACTAACTAACTAACTACTAACTAACTAACTAACTAACTAACTAACTAACTAACTAACTAACTAAACTAACTAACTAACTAACTACTTAACTAACGAACTAACTAACTACTAACTAACTAACTAACTAACTAACTAACTACTAACTAACTACTAACTAACTAACTAACTAACTACTAACTAACTAACTAACTAACTAACTAACTAACTAACTACTAACTAACTAACTAACTAACTAACTAACTAACTAACTAACTAACTAACTAACTAACTAACTAACTAACTAACTAACTAACTACTAACTAACTAACTAACTAACTAACTAACTAACTAACTAACTAACTAAACTAACTAACTACTAACTAACTACTAACTAACTAACTACTAACTAACTAACTAACTAACTAACTAACTACTAACTAACTAACTAACTACTACTAACTAACTACTAACTAACTAACTAACCTAACTAACTAACTAACTACTAACTAACTAACTAACTAACTACTAACTAACTAACTACTAACTAACTACTAACTACTAACTAACTAACTAACTACTAACTAACTACTAACTAACTACTAACTAACTACTAACTACTACAACTAACTAACTAACCAACTAACTAACTAACTAACTAATAACTAACTAACTAACTAACTACTAACCAACTAACTAACTAACTAAGTAACTAACTAACTAACCAGACTAGACTATAGACTAAACTGTTGCTAGACTATAGACTACTATAGACTAGACTATAGACTAGACTATAGACTACACTATAGACTAGACTATAGACTAGACTATAGACTAGACTATATACTAGACATAGACTAGACTATAGACTAGACTATACTAGACTATAGACTATAGACTAGACTAGACTATAGACTAGACTATAGACTAGACTAGACTATAGACTAGGCTATAGACTAGCTTAGACTAGACTATAGACTAGACTATAGACTAGACTATAGACTAGACTATAGACTAGACTATAGACTAGACTATAGACTAGACTATAGACTAGACTATAGACTAGACTATAGACTAGACTATAGACTAGACTATAGACTAGACTATATACTAGACTATAGACTAGACTATAGACTAGACTATAGAATAGACTATAGACTAGACTATAGACTAGACTATAGACTAGACTATAGACTAGACTATAGACTAGACTATAGACTAGACTATAGACTAGACTATAGACTAGACTATAGACTAGACTATAACTAGACTATAGACTAACTATAGACTAGACTATAGACAGACTATAGACTAGACATAGACTAACTATAGACTAGACTATAGACTAGACTATAGACTAGACTATAGACTAGACTATAGACTAGACTATAGACTAGACTATAGACTAGACTATAGACTTACTAGACTAGGCTATAGACTAGACTATAAGACTAGACTATAGACTAGACTATAGACTAGACTATAGGACTAGACTATAGACTAGACTATAGACTAGACTATAGACTAGATACTATAGACTAGACTACTATAGACTAGTACTATAGTACTATACTACTAGACTAGACTAAGACTATAGACCTAGACTGACTAGACTAGACTATAGACTAGGACTATAGACTAGACTATAGACTAGACTATAGACTAGACTATAGACTAGACTATAGGACTAGCCTACTAGACTAGACTATAGACTAGACTATAGACTAGACTATAGACTAGACTATAGACTAGACTATAGACTAGACTATAGACTAGACTAACTAGACTAGACTATAGACTAGACGATAGACTAGACTATAGACTAGACTATAGAATAGACATAGACTAGACTATAGACTAGACTATAGACTAGACTATAGACTAGACATAGACTAGACATATAGACTAGACTATAGACTAGACTATAGACTAGACTATAGACTAGACTATAGACTAGACTATAGACTAGACTATAGACTAGACTATAGACTAGACTATAGACTAGACTATAGACTAGACTATAGACTAGACTATAGACTAGACTATAGACTAGACTATAGACTAGACTATAGACTAGACTATAGACTAGACTATAGACTAGACTAGACTAGACTAGACTAGCTATAGACTAGACTATAGACTAGACTATAGACTAGACTATAGACTAGACTATAGACTAGACTATAGACTAGACTATAGACTAGACTATAGACTAGACTATAGACTAGACTATAGACTAGACTATAGACTAGACTATAGACTAGACTATAGACTAGACTATAGACTAGACTAATAAGACTAGACTATAGACTAGACTATAGACTAGACTATAGACTAGACTATAGACTAGACTATAGACTAGACTATAGACTAGACTATAGACTAGACTATAGACTAGACTATAGACTAGACTATAGACTAGACTATAGACTAGACTATAGATAGACTATAGACTAGACTATAGACTAGACTATAGACTAGACTATAGACTAGACTATAGACTAGACTATAGACTAGACTATAGACTAGACTATAGACTAGACTATAGACTAGACTATAGACTATAGACTAGACTATAGACTAGACTATAGACTAGACTAATAGACTATAGACTAGACTATAGACTAGACTATAGACTAGACTATAGACTAGACTATAGACTAGACTATAGACTAGACTATAGACTAGACTATAGACTAGACTATAGACTAGACTATAGACTAGACTATAGACTAGACTATAGACTAGACTAGACTAGACTATAGACTAGACTATAGACTAGACTATAGACTAGACTATAGACTAGACTATAGACTAGACTATAGACTAGACTATAGACTAGACTATAGACTAGACTATAGACTAGACTATAGACTAGACTATAGACTAGACTATAGACTAGACTATAGACTAGACTATAGACTAGACTATAGACTAGACTATAGACTAGACTATGACTAGACTATAGACTAGACTATAGACTAGACTATAGACTAGACTATAGACTAGACTATAGACTAGACTATAGACTAGACTAGACTAGACTATAGACTAGACTATAGACTAGACTATAGACTAGACTAGAGACTAGACTATAGACGAACTATAGACTAGACTATAGACTAGACTAATACGACTAGACTATAGACTAGACTATAGACTAGACTATAGACTAGACTATAGACTAGACTATAGACTAGACTATAGACTAGACTATAGACTAGACTATAGACTAGACTATAGACTAGACTATAGACTAGACTATAGACTAGACTATAGACTAGACTATAGACTAACTATAGACTAGACTATAGACTAGACTATAGACTAGACTATAGACTAGACTATAGACTAGACTATAGACTAGACTATAGACTAGAACTATAGACTAGACTAATAGACTAGACTATAGACTAGACTATAGACTAGACTATAGATAGACCTATAGACTAGGACTATAGACTAGACTATAGACTAGACTATAGACTAGACTATAGACTAGACTATAGACTAGACTATAGAAGCTAGACTATAGACTAGACTATAGACTAACTATAGACTAGACTATAGACTAGACTATAGACTAGACTATAGACTAACTATAGACTAGACTATAGACTAGACTATAGACTAGACTATAGACTAGACTATAGACTAGACTATAGACTATAGACTATAGACTAGACTATAGACTAGACTATAGACTAGACTATAGACTAGACTATAGACTAGACTATAGACTAGACTATAGACTAGAACTATAGACTAGACTAGTAGACTAGACTAAGACTAGACTAGACTATAGACTAGACTAGACTATAGACTAGACTATAGACTAGACTATAGACTAGACTATAGACTAGACTATAGACTAGACTATAGACTAGACTATAGACTAACTTAGACTAGACTATACTAGACTATAGACTAGACTATAGACTAGACTATAGACTAGACTATAGACTAGACTATAGACTAGACTATAGACTAGACTATAGACTAGACTATAGACTAGACTATAGACTAACTATAGACTAGACTATAGACTAGACTATAGACTAGACTATAGACTAGACTATAACTAGACTATAGACTAGACTATAGACTAGACTATAGCTAGACTATAGACTAGACTCTAACTAGACTAATAGACTAGACTATAGACTAGACTATGACTAGACTATAGACTAGACTAGACTATAGACTAGACTAGACTATAGACTAACTGACTAGACTATAGACTAGACTATAGACTAGACTATAGACTAGACTATAGACTAGACTATAGACTAGACTATAGACGAACTATAGACTAGACATAGACTAGACTATAGACTAGACTATAGACTAGACTATAGACTAGACTATAGACTAGACTATAGACTAGACTATAGACTAGACTATAGACTAGACTATAGACTATACTATAGACTAGACTATAGACTAGACTGATAGACTAGACTGACTATAGACAAGACTATAGACTAGACTATAGACTAGACTATAGACTAGACTATAGACTAACTATAGTAGGCTATAGACTAGACTATAGACTAGACTATAGACTAGACTGTAGACTAGACTATAGACTAGACTATAGACTAACTATAGACTAGACTATAGACTACTAACTAACTAACTAACTAACTAACTAACTAACTAACTAACTAACTACTAACTATACTACTAACTAACTAACTAACTAACTACTACTAACACTAACTAACTAACTAACTACTAACTAACTAACTAACTAACTAACTAACTAACTAACTAACTAACTACTACTAACTAACTAACTAACTAACTAACTAACTAACTAACTAACTAACTAACTAACTAACTAACTAACTAACTAACTAACTAACTAACTAACTAACTAACTAACTAACTAACTAACTAACTAACTAACTAACTAACTAACTAACTACTAACTAACTAACTACTAACTAACTAACTAACTAACTAACTAACTAACTAACTAACTAACTAACTAACTAACCTAACTAACTAACTAACTAACTAACTAACTAACTAACTAACTAACTAACTAACTAACTAACTAACTAACTAACTAACTAACTAACTAACTAATTAACTAACTAACTAAGTAACTAACTAACTGTAGACTAGACTATAGACTAGATTATAGACTAGACTATGGACTAGACTACAGACTTGACCATAGACTAGACTATGTACTAGACTATAGACTAGACCATAGACTAGACTATGGACTAGACTATAGACTAGACCATAGACTAGACTATGGACTATAGACTAGACCATAGACTAGACTATGGACTAGACTATAGACTAGACTATGGACTAGACTATAGACTAGACCATAGACTAGACTATGGACTAGACCATAGATTAGACTATAGACTAGACCTTTCAGAAAATAATTTTTTTGTCAACAAATTAAACAAATTCGGAATTAAGGCAAAAAACAACTTAAATGCTTAGCTGTAGGGTATCATATGGTAACCTTGTTTTGTTAAGAGTTTAGCATCCCTTTTCATTATACTCACACTTAAAGGTATGTAGACAATAATGTTTATTTAGAACCGGCCAATTGAATCATTATCGAATATTTAAATTTTTTTCATTTCAATTCACCCTTGTCCCTTTCTCTGGGTACGTTGTTTAAAGTAGATTTTCTTAAATTATTCTTCGCTCGCAGCATGTGGTAACTTAAAATATCTTTTGCAGTGTTTTTTCTTATTTTCTTAAAGTTTTTGATTTCTGAACTTTAAAGTTAAAAAAAATATCAATGTTTTTTTCCCTTAAAATTTAAAGAAGGGAAATGTCAACTTGATTAGTGTTGTTGTAATATTCATAAAATATCAGTAATGTTTTATATTTGGTTTAAAAAGAGGGTTAGAAATGAATTTAATAGGATTTTTTTTAAAATATGTAATGAAAGCAAAACAGCGTAAATCGCTTTAGAAAATGTTCCCAAATATTCAAGTAATTTCCTATTATAATTCACTTCAAACTAAATTCTGCAGAAACCTTGAAATTGATTTTCTTCTTCTCAAGAAAAAAAAAAAACACTTCTTTAAGTCATTTTAAATTTGTCTCTATAATAAATTCCTTATAGTATTTATATCATCTCAACCTTAAAATGTTTGTCGGTCTTTTTATTATAAGAAATTTATATAAATCCATACATTATATTATGCAAAATACTTCTTTAACTTTTTTTTTCTACATTTTTATTATTTTTTGTTGCTTTTTGCATTGTATTGAAAACAATTTTATTGCAGACCCAAGTTTATGTCAGTGTATGCTTAGGTACTAACACACATGTCTATATTACTGTTGTTTATCCTTTTGGACTTTATCAATAATATCCTCGTGAGATCATGTGTATGTATATAGATTTTATTTTATTTTTTAGAATATTTTTTACTTATTGTAGATTTTTTATTATTATAATTTTTATGCATTTAGAAGTTTTCTATGTCCATATATTACTTATGTCTGCCAGGATCTGTATTTTTTTTTTGTATTATTGTATGTAAACTAAACATATAGTTGTAAAAAATGTATTAAATTTTTTTACAGTTTCTTAAATCAATATTCCTTTTTAATCTGAATAAAGGAATATATTGTATTTTAAAGACAATTTTTTATAGAGAGTTTAACTTAAATGTAAAACAACTTTCATTTAAATTTTACAGAAATATTAGTAAAATAAGTTTGAAATGTTTTTGGAGGCCAAGGATTTATATTTCAATTACAAATGTATCGAAATCAAATTAACTTTGAATCTAATTCTTTAAAATATGTATGTCCAACGAGTCTACAGATAAGTGTACAGAGGAGACTATAGACTAACCTAGAGGCGAGTTTAAAAATGAATTTGTAATGACTAGTTCTAAGAAAAGTCTATAATGACTTTTGAAAGACTATTAACAAGAATATAACGACTTTTAGTCGAATGCATGACGGATGTATTCTTAGACGAGTTAATATACGTTTCTATAGACGAGTTTATAGACCTGTTTATAGGCGACTTTATGAATAACAATTTTGTAGACGAGTTCATAGTCAGACGAGTCTCTAACGACTTTTAGTCGAATTTATAACAAGACTTCAGACGAGTCCATAGGAACCGTTCTTGCTAGAGACGGTCCTGTTATGGAAAAGTTTTTAGACAAACATATACATAGATAAATACATACGAGTGTATATAGACGAGTACGAAATTTCTTTTAGTCTAGTTCTTTAAGACCATATTGTGTCTGTTTGTACTAAAATTTATAGATCTATAATCAAGTTTATAGACTAGTATTGTATATACTTTCAATTAGATATAGATATTTGTCTATTCTATAGACTATTCTAGATCACTGTCCATCTATGCTAGGTCTAGTCTATATACTATACTACTTTGTAGTCTGTAAACTAGAGAACTGTCTAATGTATGAACTAGATCACTCTCTAGTCTTTAGGCTGGATCACTGTTTAGTCTATAGACTAGATCACTGTTTGGTCTATAGTCATAGACTAGATAAGAGTGTTTAGTATATAGAGTCGATCACTGTTTTCAATATATAACTGTAGTTAATAGACTAGATCACTGTTTATCCTATAGGCTAGATCATTGTCTTAGACTATAGACTAGATCACTGTTTAGTCTATAGACTAGATCACTATATATAAAAATCTGTCTGAAATCTAGCTTACACTTTTAACTAAACCAGGTTTTTATCCATATTTTATATTTTTTCTAGTCCATAGCCTAGACAACACTAGACTAGATAGACTAGATCAATGTTTAGTCTATACACTAGATCACTATTTGGTCTATGTTACGCGCCGTCTAATTTCTTTCGAATAATAAAAATTGTACAAGTTTCGTATGTTGAAAAAAAATATATGACAATACCAATACATGGTTAAGGGGCATAGAAATGGTGACCCGCTAGCTCTACATGATGATTCTTAACCTGTGTCTGGCCGAGTAAGCATATATCATACTCCCATACCCATGGAGTATGATAAAAAATGAAGCAAATTACAATTAAAATAAAACAAGTTTCATACAAACGAATTGATGGCAAGGTGGTATGCCATATAGGGTACATTGTTCCCTCCCTACTGTACGAACAGACGCCTATGACAGACTGGATACCCTACAATTTAAAATCTGTCCCTGTATACGACACAATTTTTACCTCATACTCACAGCTTAGTTATAGTTATCCTTCCCATATTAAAATATTTATAGATTCATTTTCGCAAATTCAATATTAACAAAATTTTATTAAAGTAAACAAGTAAGAGTGTTATATTCGGCTGTGCCGAATCTCATATACCCACCATCAAACCGTATGCCGTAAAAGGAATGCTCCCATATAAACATCAGGGTGATGTTTGGAATATAGCTTAAGACAATTATGGACCGAGCAATTATGGACCGAGAAATTCGGAGCGAATTTCATAACCGTATTTCATAACTCATATTTTTAAGCCAGTAATGATCGTTTAAGAAATTTTCTAAAGGGGACCTTGTATGGGCGGTAGGGTAAATTATGGACCGATCCTCCCTAAATTTAGTGGAGAGATTTTGGCACGCATTAAACTTATGTGCGTCAATTTTCGTCACTACATTAATATTTTTAAGCCAGTAATGAGCAGTATAGTTATTTGCAGAGGGGGCCTTATATGGGGGAAGGGTCATTTATGGGCCGATCCAAAAAAAAATTGGTACCGAGATTTTGGCTCGTAAGAAACTTACGTGTGTAGCATTTCATCGCTTTACTCTTATTTTTAAGACAGTAATGAGCGTTAAAGCTATTTCCTGAAGTGGACCCAATAGGTGGAGAAGGGCCAATTATGGACCTATCCATATTAAAGTTATTAAAAAGATTTTGGCTCGCGAGGAACTTAATTGTGTAAAATTTTATTGCTATATTCGTATTTTTTAGCCAATAATGAGCGTTAAAGTCATTTTCAGAAGGGGACCTTATATGGGGGGTAGGGTCATTTATGGGCCGATCTTAAAAAAAAAAAATTCGTAGAGCGATTTCGGTTCGTAAGAGACTTATTTATACCGAATTTCATCGCTATACTCGCATTTTTGGACCAGTAATGAGTGTTAAAGTAATTTTCTAAAGGGGACCTTATATGAGGGGTAGGGTCAATTATGGACCGATCCTCAAAAAATTTGGTAAAAAGATTTTGGCTCACATGAAACTTATTTATGTCGAATTTCATCGCTATACTTGCATTTTGTGGCCAGTAATGAGTGTTAAAGTCATTTTCAGAAGGGGACCTTATATGGGGGGTAGGGTCATTTATGGGCCGATCCTGAAAAAATTTGGTAGAAAGATTTTGGCTCATATGGAACTAATTTATGTCGAATTTCATCGCTATACTTGTACTTCTGAAGCAGTTATGCCCGTTGAAGCTGTTTTTTGGAGGTCCACTTGTATGGGGGCTATCCGAAAAAGTGGACCGATATTGCCCATTTTCAATACCAAACAAACCTTAACAATAGAGAATATTTATGCAAAATTTCAACTGCCTAGCTCCTCTCGTGTGGTCCCTATAGTGATTTCAACAGACAGACGGACGGACGGACGGACGGACAGACGGACAGACGGACGGACATGGCTAGATCGTCTTAGAATTTAATAAGGACCCGGAATATATATACTTTTATGGGTCTATGAGCAATATTTCGATGTGTTACAAACGGAATGACAAAATCAATATACCCCCCATCTTTTTTGATGGTGGGTATAAAAAGAAAAATGATAAAGCATAATATAAACAAATAAACATTACTCAATGAGTGTCATAAATAAACTAATCGATGTAAAAATAATATTATGTTTTGTTTTGGTTTTTAACTTTCTTAAAAATAAATTACAATTCGGACAGTGGGGACAAATGGAATACGGACCGACAATGCATAATGGTAAATGCAAAATACGTATAATAATAAAGAAAATACTTAAAAGTAAATTAAATAAAAGAGAATCATAATAACTTACAATGTTTCATTCCACTTCTATTGAGATGATGGGCCCAGCAATTCAAAGAGTGTTGTTGTTATTGTGATGATCTCTGCTACATGTGAATGATGATTACTGATTCAATTTGATTTAGATATTAGTATGGGAAAATATTTAGAAAAAAATTTAAGAAAAGATACGTATTTTACACTTAACAAAAAAGTGTTGTTAATTATAAATCAATTTAATTTAATAATATAAATTATAATCTGAGATTTCATACATATTTTAGTTTCAGAAATATAAAAAGCTATTTCATAGTGTTTTTATATACAATAAAGAATAAATATTAGTAATTAATAATGGGAAAAAGTTCTTCTTATAAGTAATATGAGAAATAATGAATATGTAATTAGGATTATAAAATTAACATTATGATTTTAAGTAATTCAATTTGATTGAAATTTTAAATTGAGTAATTTTAGTTATAATATTTTTATAAATTCATTAGTTTAAGTTTAGGAAATTATATAAATATATTTAGAAAATCTTATTTAGTAAATTTAGAATATGTTTTAATATTATAAGTAGTTTTAACTAGAAAATGTATATATGTAGTTTTAAGTAGAAAATTTAGAATAGGTTTTAAATATTTGTAATAGTTTTAAATTCGTGAATATAGGTTAGATTTTGCACAGTTTCAATAGTTTTAATTAGGGAATTTAGGTTAAATTTTGCATATTTTCAATAGTTTTAATTAGGAAATTTAGAATAAATTTAGAACATGATTAAAATTATGTATAGGTTAGCTTTTAATTAGTGGATTTAAGTTATGTTTTAATTGGCTTATTTAGGTATAATTTGGACTATTTGAATTAGATTGAATTATTGAATTTAGGTGAAAATGTTGATGTCTAATAGTAGATATGCAATTTATACAATATCTTGTTGGAATTTGGTTCACTGTACTTATGCTCGATGTAGAATTTATCTTTGATGAAATTGATGATGATATAGTTTGATTCCGGTGGCATTTGATGCCAAATTATGTGCAATATAAAGCTTTAAGCACGTGGTTTCTGCGCCTTAGTGAGACTTATTATCGTAGACATGTGATGTGACTTGGCCTGTTGTATGTTTCCCAGACACATGTTTAGACCCTCTCAAAGACTTTTAGGTTATAATACTGGGTACTGAACATGGCCTTAAAAATCACTATAGTTGTGGGATCTTCTTTTAAAACGAACTTTGAATTATGAAATAGATGTACTTCCCTAATAAAAGGTTGAATCCACGTTAGGACGACAAAGTTATATAATGGATCCAATAAATTATCTTACCTCAAGAAAAATTTCGACATGTAGTAGTTGTTTGGAGACTTTAAAATTTTCCAATTTTCTCTTAGTAACACTACTTTGAAACATTAGCTTGATTGCTCTATTAATTTATAATAGTTTGATCAAATTTTAATCAAGAAAACTTATGTCTTTTAAAAACGAATTATATATGTATGTATATCACTGTATATTAACAATGCGAGTTAGTTACTTTACTCTTAAACACTTTACCTTGAAATGACCAAAGCGCAAAAATAGAATATTAATATAGGCATTGCATATCAATTACTTACATTTAATAAATTACGCACTTTGTCAAGGAGATCTGAATGACATTGGAATTATCATTAATTTGATTAAAGTTGAAAAAAGACAAAAATATTACCAAAATAAGTATAAAAAAAAATAAAAAAAATGTTGAATCTCTCAGAGTTAACAAACTTACATACATGTCAAAAGTTAAAGAAAGACAAAAAAATGCGATCATAAAAGATATTAAGCTTTTGGCATTGCATATCAATTACTTACATTTAATAAATTACGCACTTTGTCAAGGAGATCTGAATGACATTGGAATTATCATTAATTTGATTAAAGTTGAAAAAAGACAAAAATATTACCAAAATAAGTATAAAAAAAAATAAAAAAAATGTTGAATCTCTCAGAGTTAACAAACTTACATACATGTCAAAAGTTAAAGAAAGACAAAAAAATGCGATCATAAAAGATATTAAGCTTTTGGAGTGTAAATTCTCAGCATTAACAATCTTACATATATATTTACATATTTGTATGTACGTATGCTTGTTAACTACTCTTTGTCCATATGCAAGAAAAAATATAGCATGCTAGAAAAGTATTTATACGATAAGAGATGTAATATCCATTCAAAAGAAAATTTACCCAGTGAACATATTTTTATGAAACAATTATAAATGCTTTATTTATGTACAATAAGAGTTAATTATACATATTCAAAAACACATCGCTTCATAAAACAAAAGAAATGCAAAAACAAAGTGAAATTATGTGAAAATGAATTAAAAATCGCAACAAAACTGCTTCGTATTGAAAATAATTTATTTTTAAGTACGAACAGTAAATCGATTTTCAAGTAAAATGTTACAATTTTTATTATTCCACGAAATCAAAAACGTGGGGCACGATCCACAAAGCCGGGTTAAGTTATTTAAGATTTTAAATCAGATGTATGGTATTTGCCAATATACCTTCCTTTTAAATCTTCGATATCATATAAATTTTTGCCGATTTTTCCCCTAATTTTACATTTTATGAATTTAGGCATGAATTTTCGATTTATGCGTTTCGACATATTACTAAGTATATGATTTTTTCTATACACTACCTGACCAACATTATATTCTATTGCTTTACTTCTTAAGTTGTATGTTTTCGATGCCTTTTCATGTGCATTATCCAAATTTTTCTTAATTGTTTCCCTTATTTTTGACAATTTATCAACGTTATTTTGAATATTAAAATCTTCTCCAGATATACATCCAATCTTTTCCAGAATTCCATATGATGAGCCATGTTGGATCATATTCTGACCAAAGGTGGCATAGTAGGGGGAACAGCCAATCGACGAATGGTAATCGCTTCTCAGAATCGATAAGATCTGCGGAATATATTTGTCCCAATCTGAGTGTTCTTTTTGATCTTTCAAAAAACATCTTATCTTTGTAATAATTTCACGATTTGCTCTCTCAGAAGCGTTTGAATGTGGGGCATAGAAACCTGTTGTGATATGCTTTATTTCATATAATTTGAAAAAATCACTCATTTCTTTTGATGTGAATTGCTTTGCATTATCACTGTGCACGTACTGAGGGACCCCAAATGTTGGGAATATCTCGTTTTGAAAAAACAAAATAACGTTTGTTGATGTGGCTGATTTTAAAGGTTTAAGGAAAATATATTTGGTCAAATGATCCAAGCAAATAAAAATGACAGAGTTTTTAGCTTTTGTGAACGGATATGGACCCAGAAAGTCGCAATAAAACCTTTGAAATGCCCTATTTGTCACAAATTGATCACCCATTAAGGGTTTTGTAATTGCATTTGGAGACTTTATACATTTGCAAATGTCGCATTTATCAATAAATGATTTTACATCTTTTGCCATTTTAGGCCAAAAATACTTTTGACGTATTCTTGATAACGTTTTGGAGAAGCCACCATGAAAAGAAGTATTAGAATCATGGGCAGCTCTGATTACTGCTTCAGAAAGGGATTCTGGAATCCATAAACGCCATAAGTCTTCCTCGTTTTCACCAGGCTGTCTAAACTTTACACGTTTGAATACGTGGTTATCTAAGATTTTAATATCTGGCAGAGATTCACTATTCTGAGCAATATTTTTCCTGAGGTTGCTATATTCATCGTTGTTAAATTCTGGGGACAATAAATCAACTTCAAGGTTCGGTTCAGTTTGAACCACCTCGTCCACATCCATTCTGGAAAGGCAATCGGGTACCACATTTAGAGACCCTTTTCTGTGCTCGATCACAAAATCAAACCTTTGTAGCTGAAGGCTCCAGCGGGCTAACCGTCCGCTCAAATCCTTTTGTGACATGAGCCATTTTAAGGAGCTATGGTCGGTTATAATACGGAAGGGAAGTCCTTCAATATAGGGACGAAACTTTTTAACGCAAACAATTGCCGCTAGGCATTCTAGTTCCGTCACCGTATAATTTGTTTGAGCTTTATTCAGCTTTTTTGAGACGTATGCAATAGGATGTTCATTGCCATGATCGTCATGCTGAAATAAAACACCACCAACTCCAACTTTAGAAGCATCACATTGTATGATGAATTCTCTATTAAAGTTTGGTTGGGCCAATACAGGTGCAGATGTAAGGGCTAGTTTGAGTTTTTCAAAAGAGGACTTTGCAAGATCGGTTAAAACGAAAGGTTTGTTAGACTTTTTTATGCAATCTGTTAGTGGGCCGGAAAGATCTGAAAAATTGTTTATAAATGACCTATACCAATTGGTCATGCCGATAAAACGTCGGACTTGTTTTGGAGTTCTAGGTAAAGGAAACGACACAATAGATTGAACTTTTTCTGGATCTACCTTTAGGCATCCATTGCCAACTATATAGCCTAAATATCTAATTTCTTTTTTGCAGAAATTACTTTTGCTAACGTTAATTGTAAGTTTAGCGTTTTTTAGGCAAGTGGCGACCTGAGACAAAAGGTTCATGTGTGACTGAAAGTCTGGACTACAGACAAGTAAGTCATCTAAATAGATGAACACATTTTCCCTCAGACGCGATGGAATGACCCTATCCATGAGGCGACTCATGGTCTGTGGACCATTGCAAAGACCAAAGGGCATATACTTGTAGTGGTATAATGGTTTGCCTGGTATTGCAAAGGCAGTTTTTTCCTTTGAGGACTCTGTGAGCCTTATTTGAAGAAAGGCGTCCTTAAGGTCAATACCACTAATGAAAAAAGTATCCTTAAGCCTACTTAAAAGGCCATTTATATGTGGCAACGGGTATGAATCCTTTTTGGTTACTGCATTTAATTTTCTACAGTCTATGCACAACCTTACCTTGCCTGGTTTCCTTACCAAGACTGCTGGGGAACACCAAGGCGAATTCGATTCCTCTATAACTCCCATTTTTAGCAACCGATCTATTTCGTCATAGGCTTCTTGTTGCCTTGGCGGAGACAGCGGATAATGCCTACTCTTGATAGGGACAGCATCACCTGTATCAATGTGATGCTCTAAAAGATCTGTACATCCCAGGCCTAGCTTTTCATACGAAGGAAACTTTAGTATTGTCTGTTCAAAAACCAATTTCTGCTCTGGAGATAGCTCATGGAAGTTTTCTGAATCATTTGAATCATGGGACAACTCTGAAACTTTAGGAGAAATACATGGAACTATTTCCGGCGCTAAGGCAAACTCCCGCCAAAAGTTTACTCCAAAGTAAGCCTCCTGACTTAGAGATGGGACTAAGTAAAAATCGATATTTTTGGAAACACCCTTGAAAAATATTGGTAAGGAGCAAAAACCAATTACATTTTGTTTTGAGTTATTTGCAGTTCTAACTGAAGATTTTATGGGTTTGTAAGATATATTAATCTTTTGTAAAAACTCCAAACAAGACTTTCCCAAAACTGATATATTTGCTCCTGAGTCCAAAAGTCCAGTTAGGTACTCATCAAAAACTTTAACCTTAGCAAAAGGTCTATCATCAGGTCCAGAAATAAACGTCGATTCTAAAAGCTTTCTAAAATGTTTCCGTTTCTTATACCTTAACCTACATTTAAAAATTTTCAGATTAGGTTTCTTGGCAGCTGTAAAATTGTGATCAAAATCAGGTAAATAAGTTTGGGTAGAAATAGAATTAGATTTAACTAATTCAGATTTGAGTAAAATATTTTGAGAATTATTGGAATTTGTATATTCTAATTGAAACTCGGGGTTTTGTGGGATGGACGAGTGTCCCCGGTCGCCAGTTCGCCCATTTTTCTGTTTCCCTGATTGTGGTTGTTTGGACACTTGGGTGTCAAAACGCCCTTATTACCACATTTAAAACAGAAAGGTTGCTTAATCTCTTCTGAGCAATAAATATATGAATGCCCGTAAGAACAACAGTTCCAACACTGTATTTTTGAATAATCATGGTTTGATTTTCTTTGAGAGTAACTAATTGCTTCGATTTGAGGGTCAGAGTCTTCTGAATCTGGGCACAAGGCCTCAATTTCGTTTACATTTCTAGATGTACCAGTAGGATTTTGAGTTTTGGTATCTTTTATAACCTTTTCAGCCTTTCGTGCTGTATCCCTGAATTGGTTTATGTCCCTTGACTCTGCATTAAACAATAAAAAACGTAAATTTGAGTTCAAGTTTTTCTTTAAAATCTCAATTAGTGTCGTATCTGGTAAAGGGTTTTGAAGTCGAAGATTCATAGATATGATGGCAGAATGGAAGTCGTCATATGACTCTTTAAATTGTTGTTTTCGCAAAGACATTTTTAAAAGGATATCGTGGTCGGACTCCAGGTGACCAAACTCCTTTGTGAGTGCATGACGTAACATTGGATATGTGACATTTCTATTTTGCCTAGTGAATAGCCAATACCAATTTTCAGCCTTTCCTTCCAAAAGTACGTGGAAATTCGACAACAAGTGTTCGTCAGAGCACTTGGATCGAGTACAAAGTGTTTCCACTTTAAAAAGAAAATCAGAAACCGATCCTAAGCCGTCATAGCTGATTTTCCACTTTTCTAACTTTATGTTGTTTTCTTCGTTTTTATACGAGTCACTCTGGTTATTAGAGGATCTATTACTGTTCGAATTTGGAGTATTAGAGTTAGTATAGTTGAATTCAGGTGGACGAAATGTAGTTGGCTGATTTGTAACACCAATTTGGGAAATGCTGGTTCTAATAGAGTTGAGTTCTTTTCGGAACTCTTCTCTTGTGGTTCTCATAGATTGTTCCATGAGAGCAATTAGGGTGTCAAAAGGAGTACCTACATTTGAATTGGCGTTATTGCTTGAAACAAGGGGAGCATTATTAGCATCGCCTTGAGGTGCTTGATATGTAGGATTTGTTACAGGGGTTTGAACAGAATCTGAAATTCTTCCACTAAGGGGAACGAACACATTCGCATTTGCAGATAAATCTTGGTTATCCATTATAACAATATCATTAAATAGAGAAGATGTAGGCAAACTAGTTGAACTATGAGTTCTTTCTACAGGTTTAGAAGCTGAGTTGCTAGCAGATGGAGAGTTTAGCCTATTTGTACTTTGTATTCTTTGTACTGGTTTAGGACCTGATATACTTGTATAAGACAAATCTAAATTACTTGGGCCCTGAACTTCTTCGTTAGGATTGCTTCTGTGGGTTGATGTATTGGCCTTGGGAGAGTGTACAACTCTTGGTTTTGTTTTGGGTAAAGAATCTTGAAGTTCTATCGAAATATTGTTTCTAGAACCAGAAATACTTCTTCTAGTAGAACGTCCTCGAACTCCAGAACTACTTAGGTTACCACGAGCGGAATTTCTAGTATTCATTACAAATTCAGAAAAACAAAAAATGGAAAAAATGTATGTCAAGTATCTCAAAGACAATGGAAACTATTCACAAGAGTTTGCTTATGAATGCCAAACAACACATAGGATGCAAATTTTAAAAAAAATATGAAATATTCTAATCAATAAATTGTAAAAATTCGAAGTTTCAAAAGTGTTTATAAATTTTCCTTATCGCTTATAAGAAAACGTTCAAAAGATGATGTAAGTATGTGTACAAAAAACAATCTAAGTTTCAAACTATTACATTCATTTATTGGGAAAGATAAACTATAACATCAACTGTTCATAAAAGTAAAAAATTGTGTCTCAATTAGAGTAAAATGTAGCGTAATTCTTTGTATACAAAGATTGCGGATCTACTTCAAACTAATTGTATTTTTATGCAAATCGTAATCAACAACATTAACCAATCTTATAAATTGAAGTTTAATGGACTTAATTACAGCATATATTTAGTTTACTTGTTTAAGATGCTTCAAGTTTGAAATTTTGATTCCAAATCATGGACTTCAAATAACAAGCAAACCACTTGTGTTGGCAAAATATTTAAAATACTTATTTCCTAATGTTGCAAATAGGTTTAACGATTTTAATATCTATAAAAAGCTATGACTTACAAGGGAAAAAGTATAAGCAGTAAAATTAACATAACTTTACTAAATATTTTAACCATTAACATTTGATTAAAACTGTTTTAAAATATCACCTAGAAGATCTTAAAGCGGTGCAAAATCATAAGCCGTTTAGGCTTTAAACAAAACTTCTTTCACTGGCCTTACAAAAGGCCTTTTCGTTGGGCGCCATATATGTTACGCGCCGTCTAATTTCTTTCGAATAATAAAAATTGTACAAGTTTCGTATGTTGAAAAAAAATATATGACAATACCAATACATGGTTAAGGGGCATAGAAATGGTGACCCGCTAGCTCTACATGATGATTCTTAACCTGTGTCTGGCCGCGTAAGCATATATCATACTCCCATACCCATGGAGTATGATAAAAAATGAAGCAAATTACAATTAAAATAAAACAAGTTTCATACAAACGAATTGATGGCAAGGTGGTATGCCATATAGGGTACATTGTTCCCTCCCTACTGTACGAACAGACGCCTATGACAGACTGGATACCCTACAATTTAAAATCTGTCCCTGTATACGACACAATTTTTACCTCATACTCACAGCTTAGTTATAGTTATCCTTCCCATATTAAAATATTTATAGATTCATTTTCGCAAATTCAATATTAACAAAATTTTATTAAAGTAAAAAAGAAAAATGATAAAGCATAATATAAACAAATAAACATTACTCAATGAGAGTCATAAATAAACTAATCGATGTAAAAATAATATTATGTTTTGTTTTGGTTTTTAACTTTCTTAAAAATAAATTACAATTCGGACAGTGGGGACAAATGGAATACGGACCGACAATGCATAATGGTAAATGCAAAATACGTATAATAATAAAGAAAATACTTAAAAGTAAATTAAATAAAAGAGAATCATAATAACTTACAATGTTTCATTCCACTTCTATTGAGATGATGGGCCCAGCAATTCAAAGAGTGTTGTTGTTATTGTGATGATCTCTGCTACATGTGAATGATGATTACTGATTCAATTTGATTTAGATATTAGTATGGGAAAATATTTAGAAAAAAATTTAAGAAAAGATACGTATTTTACACTTAACAAAAAAGTGTTGTTAATTATAAATCAATTTAATTTAATAATATAAATTATAATCTGAGATTTCATACATATTTTAGTTTCAGAAATATAAAAAGCTATTTCATAGTGTTTTTATATACAATAAAGAATAAATATTAGTAATTAATAATGGGAAAAAGTTCTTCTTATAAGTAATATGAGAAATAATGAATATGTAATTAGGATTATAAAATTAACATTATGATTTTAAGTAATTCAATTTGATTGAAATTTTAAATTGAGTAATTTTAGTTATAATATTTTTATAAATTCATTAGTTTAAGTTTAGGAAATTATATAAATATATTTAGAAAATCTTATTTAGTAAATTTAGAATATGTTTTAATATTATAAGTAGTTTTAACTAGAAAATGTATATATGTAGTTTTAAGTAGAAAATTTAGAATAGGTTTTAAATATTTGTAATAGTTTTAAATTCGTGAATATAGGTTAGATTTTGCACAGTTTCAATAGTTTTAATTAGGGAATTTAGGTTAAATTTTGCATATTTTCAATAGTTTTAATTAGGAAATTTAGAATAAATTTAGAACATGATTAAAATTATGTATAGGTTAGCTTTTAATTAGTGGATTTAAGTTATGTTTTAATTGGCTTATTTAGGTATAATTTGGACTATTTGAATTAGATTGAATTATTGAATTTAGGTGAAAATGTTGATGTCTAATAGTAGATATGCAATTTATACAATATCTTGTTGGAATTTGGTTCACTGTACTTATGCTCGATGTAGAATTTATCTTTGATGAAATTGATGATGATATAGTTTGATTCCGGTGGCATTTGATGCCAAATTATGTGCAATATAAAGCTTTAAGCACGTGGTTTCTGCGCCTTAGTGAGACTTATTATCGTAGACATGTGATGTGACTTGGCCTGTTGTATGTTTCCCAGACACATGTTTAGACCCTCTCAAAGACTTTTAGGTTATAATACTGGGTACTGAACATGGCCTTAAAAATCACTATAGTTGTGGGATCTTCTTTTAAAACGAACTTTGAATTATGAAATAGATGTACTTCCCTAATAAAAGGTTGAAACCACGTTAGGACGACAAAGTTATATAATGGATCCAATAAATTATCTTACCTCAAGAAAAATTTCGACATGTAGTAGTTGTTTGGAGACTTTAAAATTTTCCAATTTTCTCTTAGTAACACTACTTTGAAACATTAGCTTGATTGCTCTATTAATTTATAATAGTTTGATCAAATTTTAATCAAGAAAACTTATGTCTTTTAAAAACGAATTATATATGTATGTATATCACTGTATATTAACAATGCGAGTTAGTTACTTTACTCTTAAACACTTTACCTTGAAATGACCAAAGCGCAAAAATAGAATATTAATATAGGCATTGCATATCAATTACTTACATTTAATAAATTACGCACTTTGTCAAGGAGATCTGAATGACATTGGAATTATCATTAATTTGATTAAAGTTGAAAAAAGACAAAAATATTACCAAAATAAGTATAAAAAAAAATAAAAAAAATGTTGAATCTCTCAGAGTTAACAAACTTACATACATGTCAAAAGTTAAAGAAAGACAAAAAAATGCGATCATAAAAGATATTAAGCTTTTGGAGTGTAAATTCTCAGCATTAACAATCTTACATATATATTTACATATTTGTATGTACGTATGCTTGTTAACTACTCTTTGTCCATATGCAAGAAAAAATATAGCATGCTAGAAAAGTATTTATACGATAAGAGATGTAATATCCATTCAAAAGAAAATTTACCCAGTGAACATATTTTTATGAAACAATTATAAATGCTTTATTTATGTACAATAAGAGTTAATTATACATATTCAAAAACACATCGCTTCATAAAACAAAAGAAATGCAAAAACAAAGTGAAATTATGTGAAAATGAATTAAAAATCGCAACATCTATAGACTAGATAACCAATAACTATTATAAAAATCTGTCTTAAATCTAACTTACACTTTCAACTAAACCAGGTTTTGTCCATATTCTAAAGTTTTTCTAGTCCATAGTCTAGAGAACACTAGACTAGATAGACCAGATCAATGATCAGAGTCTATAAATCAATTCATTGAATATTTATACCCTACACCACTTTAGTGGGGAGGGTATATTGGATTTGTGCTGATGTTTGTAACATACAAAAATATTCGTCCTAGACCCACCTTAAAGTATACCAATCGGCTTAGAATCGTTTTCTGAGTCGATTAAGCTATGTCCGTCCGTCCGTCCGTCTGGCTAGCTGGCTGGCTGGCTGTCCATGTAAACCTTGTGCGCAAGGTACAGGTCGCAATTTTCAAGATAATTGGATGAAATTTGGCATAAATAGATCTCTTTTCCTATTCTACAAACTAGATCAATAATTAGTCAACAGACTAGACCACTGTTAAGTCTATAGACTAGATCACTGTTTAGTCTATAGACTAGAAAGCTCTTTAGTCTATAGGCTAGAACACTATTTAGTCTAAAGACTAGATCAATATTTACTCCATAGACTAGTTCTTAGTTTAGTCTATAGATTAGAGCACTATTTAATCTATAGATTAGATAACTGTCCAGTTTATTATATAAATAGATGTTTAATCTGTAGAAGAGGTCACTACTAGATAGCGTATTAAATAAATCAATGTCCAGTTTATAAACATTCTACTCTTGCGGCAAAATCTAGTCCAGTCTATAGACCAGATTACTGTTTAGTCTGTAGTCTATAGACTAAACCACGGTCTATCTTAGATCATTATCGGTTCTATTGACTATTTAGTTTAGAACAGATCGCTTTTTAATTTATACATTAAACTACTAATTAGAATACACACAAGATCGTTTTCGGTTCTACTGATCAATCTGTACTCTCTGTATAGAAAACGAATGATATAGTATGTATGTGTATGAAGGCTAGGAGAAACCATTGTTCCATGTAAGCGATGATTTCGTTTTTAAAACAAATTTATTTAAATATTTCACCTACAGTTCAACATAAAATCTACACCGAAAGTGATTCTAAATTGACCATTATACATCTATGAGAACGATATTTTAATGTTTCCTCTTTAAATATCCCCAAAAATTACACAAATTCGATTTAGATAATTTCATAAAATTTTATAAAACTTTGATGATATTCTTTTAAATTTTACCATGAAAAAAATAACATCTTAAATCTCTAACTAAATTAAATCTTTCTAAACATAATTACAAAACGTTTAAAATGGATATCCGTGCATAAAACACAGAAGGTAGCAAAAAAAATAAAACATATAAAAACCGAACAGCGGGAATGAAGAAAAACCTCTAGGAGGGGTATCGAACCTGCATGCAACAGTTGAGTAATATTTGCAACAAGTGAAATATAAGAAAAAACAAAATACAAAAATATGAAACAAAAAATTTCTTATACATAATTACAGGGTGGTGTATGTATACGTAAAACAACAATGCATTAGTATGTGTGAGAATCACAAACACAAGCACAAAACAAACAGGAGCGTAGTTACAAAATTAGTTGCCTTATCATGTGATTCTGAAACAAATCCTGAATTTGGTAACAATCAAATTGCTGAGTTTTAACACAAACTTTTAACATTTTTTTTATTTATCTTAAATCATAAAAAATATCATTAAAAAATTTGCTTACAATTCAATGCGCATATTCTATTTTTTCTGCTTGTATTGGTGTGTCAAAGGTTATAAAGTCAATTTTCAGTTACTCACTTATACAATTAAAATCGCATTGTGCTCTTTTAAATTCTTATTATTTTCGCTCTATTTACTTTTGTAAATTCTCTCTATTTAAGTTGTATTAAATATATTTTTGTCTCATTGTTTCGTAATTTTCTTTTTTTAACTGTTGCTTTACCTGTTGCTAATGGTATGAGCAACAGTTGCTAAGGAAATCGTTACAATATCTAATATTTTGATAATAATGAAGTTACTAATGATGTTGCACGTCATTTATGTGATAGGAATAATAATTATTATGTGCTGGGGTTTTGGTGAAAAAACGCTACAGTTTTTTTTTTCACGGGTTTTATAGTGTTGCAAAGCGAAAGTATTTTTAAATCTTTATGCAAAACTTTCTATAGATTTTACGATACCATATGGTAAATTTGAATTGTAATGTTTATACTTAATAGACGGTCACAGTCTTTTGACTACACAACTTTAATTAATAGAGAAGTAGTCTAATCTATCTAGTTTGTAAACACTAGAATGACTAGTCTGGAGACTAGTGTCTCGACTAGATCATTGTTTGTCTAGTCTATAGTCGAGTCTATATACTAAACAATGATCTAACATAGACTAGACAATAGTCTATGGACTAGACAATGATTTACTCTATAGACTAGACAATGGTCTACTCTATAGACTAGACAGTGAACTACTCTATAGAATAGACAATGATCCACTTTATAGACTAGACAATGATCTGTTCTATAGACTAGACAATGATCTACTCTATAGACCAGACAACGATCTACTCCATGGACTAGACAATGATCTACTCCATAGACTAGAGAATGATCTACTCTATAGACTAGACAATGATCTACTCTATAGACTAGACAATGATCTACTCTATAGACTAGACAATGATCTACTCTATAGACTAGACGATGATCTACTCTATAGACTAGACAATGATCTACTCTATAGACTAGAAGATGATCTTCTCTATAGAGTAGACAATGTTTTTCTCTATTGAATAGACGATGATCTACTTTATAGATTAGACAATGATTTACTCCATAGACTATACACTGGTCTACTCTATAGACTAGACAATGATTTACTTTATAGACTTGACAATAATCTACTCTATAGACTAGACAACGATCTACTCTATAGACTAGACAATGATCTACTCTGTAGACTCGACAATGATCTACTTTGTAGACTAGACAATGATCTACTCTATAGGCTAGACTGTGATCTATCCTATAGACTAGACTGTGATCTATTCTATAGACTAGACAGTGATCTATCCTATAGACTAGACAGTGATTTACTCTATAGACTATACACTGATCTACTCTATAGATTCGACAATGATCTACTTTATAGACTAGACAATGATCTACTCTATAGACTAGACAATGATCTACTCTATAGACTAGACAATGATCTACTCTTTAGACTCGACAATGATCTACTTTATAGACTAGACAATGATCTACTCTATAGACTAGACAGTCATCTATCCTATAGACTAGACAATGTTCTATTCTACAGACAAGACAATAATCTACTCTATAGGCTAGACAATGATTTACTCTATAGACTATACACTGATCTACTCTATAGATTCGACAATGATCTACTTTATAGACTAGACAATGATCTACTTTATAGACTAGACAATGATCTACTCTATAGACTAGACAATGATCTACTCTATAGACTAGACAATGATCTACTTTATGGACTGGACAATGATCTACTCTATAGACTAGACAATGATCTACTCTGTAGACTAGACTATGATCTACTCTATAGACTAGACAATTATGTACTCTATAGACTATACACTGATTTACTCTTTAGTCTAGACAATGATCTACTTTATAGTCTAGACAATGATCTACTCTATAGACTAGACAATGATTTACTCTATAGACTAGACAATGATATACTCTATAGACTAGACAATGATCTACTATATAGACTAGACAGTGATCTATCCTATAGACTAGAAGATGATCTTCTCTTCTAGAGTAGACAATGTTCTATAGAGTAGATTAGACAATGTTCTCTATAGACTAAACAATGGTCTACTCTATGGACTTGACAATGATTTACTCTATAGACTATACACTGATCTACTCTATAGACTAGACAATAATCTACTTTATAGACTAGACAATGATCTACTCTATAGACCAAACAATAACTTCCATATAGACATGAGTTTGATCTAGAATATAGTCTAGACAATGATCTGGTCTATCTATATGTATATAATAATAATATGTGATCAAGGCTATAAAATAAGCAATGATGTTCTATAGATAATCTAGACTTAGCAGATTAGACTTTGATCTATACAATAGTCAATGCTTTTGTCCAGTTAATAGACTAGCTAGTGCTCCAGTCAAGAGCTTGCAATTAAAACCACTTACCAACACTATAGCAAAAACAATTATTCTCGGCGAGAGTTATTGCAAGTGTATAAGTGAGTACAAAACCTGTCACACACTAACACAGAGAAAAACTGGGTGCAGCTTTAGAAACACTCATACATAACGTTACAAAGAAAACTAAAAAGGCAACAGGTACAACTTGTAGAATATTACCCCTGGAAAATCAAACACAAAGAGACCGAAAGTTAGTGAGAGCAAAAACGTGTTTTTTTTTTAAATAAAATTGTTTGTATTTAAAATTCTTTCTTTACAAAAACAAACAATATGTATAAGAACCTAAAATTCCCCTAGAGAAAGCGCAACAGTTAGAGGTGCCTGTTGCATGTGACACAATGATGAAAAAATAAAATAGAGCTTTTTTCCGAAAAGTATGCAGTGGTTTGAAGTGTTTAGAAAAATAAAGTGTTGGTGTGTGTGTGTATGTGTTTGAGTTTTTGTTTAGAGAATGTAAGGAAGGTGACAGATACCGGAAACGGATATGTCGCAATGTTGTGCTCTAGCAACAGCAACAGTGGAAAGAGATTTTAAATTGTTATAGTTTTTTACATTTTTTATGGCAAAATTTTGCAATTTATCAGTGCAATTTTATTTTTTCCATTATAAATACTACATATGGAAGGGATTGTGTATGTGTGTTTATATGCAAGTGTTTAGAGCAATAACGTATTCTAGAATTTTTTATTACTACATGAGCAGAAGGAGGTATACATCGTTTATTATCGTTTGCTTTTAAACTTGACTTCGTAAATGTGGCAATATTCTGCCGTTGGTTGCATCACATACTTTTATAATGTTTCGCAATCACACGTAACACGATGTATACAACATTTACTCCATACCCCCCTGGACTTTGAATGGCTTATGTGAATGGTTGGTTGAATGCACCTATTGCTGGTGGGATTTTATTATACACTGTTCCCAGCCAGGCGGCCTAACTATTACTAGTGTCATCATTAAGAAACTTCATTATCATTATGAATATCCCCCTTGCATCGTTATCGCCATCATCAGCATCTCCATGATGAGCATCGATGAACATCTGCATGCAACATATTGTAGGAACATATAGATGAAGTAGAAAGCAGTGGCAGAATACTCGTTATTCTTTTTTTCTTTATTAAAAACGGGAAAACAATACTACATACAACGTTAATACAGCAACAAACATGAATCATGAATATTTAAGTCATACCGCTGAATATTGACTGCAGTTTGTAAGCTTCTAATAACCGACTTTGCCTGAACTCAGTTGGTTAGTTGACGCGTTCCAAGACAGTTTGCAATTTGCTCCTACATTTAAAATACTAAATAAATATTGGTTTAAATTAGAAACAAACAAACAAACATACATACATTCACTCAACAAAAGCAATAGAAAATTTTAGAAATAAAATATTTTTGAAAATTTGAAAAAAAATATTTAAATTGTGTTTTTAAGAAATACAACGTGTAAAAATTTAAATAAAATTTTAAAAGTGCTTAAGTAAACATATGTGACATATCAATTTTGTGTGGAAAAAGTGTTCAATTGTTTTAAAAATATATTGCAAAAATTTAAAACTTTTATTTAAAATGAAAAAATTGTTGACATCTTTACAAGTTTAATTAAAGCAGTTTGTTTATTTGTTTAACAACTTTATTATGTCAAGGTAATTATTTATTCATATCTGTCTGTTTTATTTTTTTTATTAAAAATAAATAATAAAATCATTATCTTTACCGGCTTGTTGAACATTAACACCATAAAGTTTTACTTTGTCTTTTGCTACCATATGGAAAGTTTTTTTTTCATAGCTTGCAGCAAAAGTTATTAACCTATAGATGATGAAAATATATTCAAAGTGACTCTTTGTTTGGGATTTTTTCAAAATATATTTGCAAGTATGATAATGGAAGATGTTCGTGTTTTTATAAATTTTAAACTCTTTTAACATTTTTCAAACTTCTGCAAATTCTTAAAACTTTCATAAATTTTTGAAATATTTCAATTTTTTTTAATTCAAAATTTTTTTCAAACATCAAATAAATATTATGAAAAATTAAATTTTTAAAAAAGTTAACATTTTCAGACGAATTACAAATTTTTAAAGAATATGTTTAAAGTGAACAACTTTACATAAAAAAAAAATAAAATTTAGATAACTTGTACAGAGAAAATCTCTCAGTTTCTGAAACATTTATTCTAATGAAGTCTCTCAGTTTCTAAGAACTTTTCTATAGAGAAAATCTCTCAGTTTTTAAGAACTTTTCTATAAAGAAAATCTCTCAGTTTCTAAGAAAATCTCTAAGTTTCTGAGAAATTTTCTATAACGAAAATCTCTTAGTTTCTGAGAAAATTTCTATAAAGAAAATCTCTCAGTTTCTATGAAATTTTCTATAAAGAAAATCTCTCAGTTTGTGAGATATTTTCTCTCATTTTGTGAGATATTTTCTCTCATTTTGTGAGAAATTTTCTATAAAGAAAATCTCTCAGTTTGTGAGAAATTTTCTATAAAGAAAATCTCTCAGTTTGAGAGAAATTTTCTATAAAGAAAATCTCTCAGTTTGTGAGAAATTTTCTATAAAGAAAATCTCTCGGTTTGTGAGAAATTTTCTATAAAGAAAATCTCTCAGTTTGTGAGAAATTTTCTATATAGAAAATCCCTCAGTTTGTGAGAAATTTTCTATAAAGAAAATCTCTCAGTTTGTGAGAAATTTTCTATAAAGAAAATCTCTCAGTTTGTGAGAAATTTTCTATAAAGAAAATCCCTCAGTTCTGAGAGATTTCCTATAGAGAAAATCTCTGTTTCTGAGAAATTTTCTATAAAGAAAATCTCTCAGTTTCTGAGAGATTTCCTATAAAGAAAATCTCTCAGTTTCTGAGAGATTTCCTATAAAGAAAATCTCTCAGTTTCTGAGAGATTTCCTTTCTGAGAAATTTTCTATAACGAAAATTTCTTAGTTTCTGAAAAATTTTCTATAAAGAAAATCTCTCATTTTTTAAGAAATTTTCTATAACGAAATTTTCTCAGCATCTGAGAAATTTTCTATAACGAAAATTTCTCAGTTTCTGAGAAATTTTCTATAACGAAAATTTCTTAGTTTCTGAAAATTTTTCTATAAAGAAAATATCTCAGTTTCTAAGAAATTTTCTATAACGAAATTTTCTCACTTTCTGAGAAATTTTCTATAAGAAAATCTCTCAGTTTCTGAAAAATTCTCTGAAAATTGTCTATAACGAAAATATCTTAGTTTCTGAGAAATTTTCTATAAAGAAAATCTCTCAACTTCTGAGAAATTTTCTATAAAGAAAATCTCTCAGTTTCTGAGAAATTTTCTATAAAGAAAATCTCTCATTTTCTGATAAATTTTCTATAAAGAAACTCTCTCATTTTCTGATAAATTTTCTATAAAGAAAATCTCTCATTTTCTGATAAATTTTCTATAAAGAAAATCTCTCATTTTCTGATAAATTTTCTATAAAGAAAATCTCAAATTTTCTGATAAATTTTCTTTAAAGGAAATCTCCCAGTTTCTGAGAAATTTTCTATAGAGAAAATCTCTCAGTTTCTGAGAAATTTTCTATAAAGAAAATATTTCAGTTTCACAGAAATTCTCTATAAAGAAAATCTTTCAGTTTCATAGAAATTTTCTATAAAGAATATTTTTCAGCTTCAGAGAAATTTTCTATAAAAAAATCTTTTAGTTTCTGAGAAATTTTCTATAAACAAAATCTCCCAGATTCTGAAAAGTTTTCTATAGAAAAAATCCCTCATTTTCTTATAATTCTTATATAAAGAAAATCTTTCATATTTTGAGAAATTTTCTATAAAAAAAAATCGAAAAAAGTCAATTAAAATACAATTAATTTAATTAGCTGCCTACTTTTATTTTAAATGACATTAAGGGTTAAATATTCGCCAAAACCATTGAATTTTTTTGCAAATACAAAGTAGATTTTTTGAAGGGTTGATATGACTGTTTAACTGACGTTTTGTTGGTTGGTTGACTGGTTCGTTGCATAAATTCCCTGCAGTGCATTTAATTTGCATGTAATCTAATTATCCTTTTGGCAAAGTCATTTTAATTTAATACACATACATACATAACTATACACAGACACTTATATGAATACAATGACATTGTCGTACACTTAAGTATGTAAATATGGAAAGGATAAAAAAAACTATATGTCTATTACTACAAATTTAACATATGCTTTTATATTATTTTATATATAGATATTTGATATACTAGAGACATGAAAACAATGACTTTGTCGGAAAAAAAAATAAATAATAATACAAACCCTCACCAAAAGTTAAAAACTAAAAAGGAAACTTTTACGTATAGACCCAAAATCACGTTTCAACTATTTCAATATTCAAAACACGTTGTTATTAATTGTTTTTTTTTTCTATATGTGTTTGTAAGAGAGTTTTCACACATACATTATTCCTTATTTTAATACAGTGGGTATCAAAAGTAAGCAAAACAATATCATAACTATTAATAGTGAAGTCATTGCTATTCCACACTAACTTTACTTTAGATGATTTAAGAGGAAAAGTACACAGCTTTTGCGTAAAATTACTTCTAAGAATTCCTAATGAGTGGTAAAAACTCTTTAAACTCACTACATTTTGGACTACTTGGAGACAATAAAATAGCAATTTCGCCTGATTAAATAACATACATATCTGTCACAGAATCTTCTTAATATATAAATAATATTTAAAAAATTTCCAAGGGATCCGTTTCATACGGATACATTGTTTCCCCAAAATTTAAGAATCTACAGTCACAAACATATGTTTCTCACCATAATAAAATTTGTTTGTATAAGTGTTATATTTAAGTTTATTTATTTATTATATTTTACTTTTTGACTTTGTTTCCTTATTTACTCTCCTGCTTCTCTATTTTACTAATTGTATTAAATCATGTTTGTCTTGGTATATTAAGAATCATGTAATCTTATAAAAGGATTATACTTCTAAATCAAACACATACACACACACACACACACGCTCGTACACATTCCTACGTGCTAAGAAATTTGTGATTTATAAAATTTCGTATTTGTATTTATTTATTTATTTTTTTTTTTTGTGGTCATTTTTGGGATAAAGTTACAAAATTTTATTAGTTTATGCCAGAGATTATAGATAAATACACTTAAGATATTTTGATTATTTTTCTTAATGTTTTACTTTGGGGGGAACGTTGTACATTTCTAAGAAGAAAATAAATTTATTTTAAAATTGAATAAATCCTGGTCAAAGTTGAATTAGTTTTGAAGGCAAAAGGTAAAATGGGCGATTAATTTTGTAGATTTATTGTGGGCAGACACGTTGGTGAAGTTTAGAGATTATTTTGTAAATGTTTTATAGAAACAAATTAAATACAAAATATATTGATAGATTTTGTACTATTCCCAAAATGATCAATTTTCTATAAAGAAAACCCCACACCCCCTGAGAAATATTCCATAAGAGAACCTCTAATAAGCTGAGAATTTTTCTACAAAAAAATCTGCCTTAAACTGAGAAATATTCTATAAAGAGGTTCTCTTAAATTTTGAGAAATTTTCTATTAGGAAAATCTCTCAAATTGTGAGAAATTTTCTATAAAGAAAATCTCTCAAATTGTCAGAAATTTTCTATAAAGAAAATCTCTCAAATTGTGAGAAATTTTCTATAAAGAAAATCTTTTAAGTTATGAAAAATTTTCTATAAAGAAAATCTCTCAAAGTGTGAAAAATTTTCTATAAAGAAAATCTCTCAAATTGTGAGAAATTTTCTATAAAGAAAATCTCTCAAATTGTGAGAAATTTTCTATAAAGAAAATCTCTCAAATTGTGAGAAATGTTCTATAAAGAAAATCTCTCAAATTGTGAGAAATGTTCTATAAAGAAAATCTCTCAAATTGTGAGAAATGTTCTATAAAGAAAATCTCTCAAATTGTGAGAAATTTTCTATAAAGAAAATCTCTCAAATTGTGAGAAATTTTCTATAAAGAAAATCTCTCAAATTGTGAGAAATTTTCTATAAAGAAAATCTCTCAAATTGTGAGAAATTTTCTATAAAGAAAATCTCTCAAATTGTGAGAAATTTTCTATAAAGAAAATCTCTCAAATTGTGAGAAATTTTCTATAAAGAAAATCTCTCAAATTGTGAGAAATTTTCTATAAAGAAAATCTCTCAAATTGTGAGAAATTTTCTATAAAGAAAATCTCTCAAATTGTGAGAAATTTTCTATAAAGAAAATCTCTCAAATTGTGAGAAATTTTCTATAAAGAAAATCTCTCAAATTGTGAGAAATTTTCTATAAAGAAAATCTCTCAAATTGTGAGAAATTTTCTATAAAGAAAATCTCTCAAATTGTGAGAAATTTTCTATAAAGAAAATCTCTCAAATTGTGAGAAATTTTCTATAAAGAAAATCTCTCAAATTATGAGAAATTTTCTATAAAGAAAATCTCTGAAATTGTGAGAAATTTTCTATAAAATTGTCTATAAGGAAAATCTGAGCTTTTCTATAGAGGAAAGATCTCAGATTCTGTGAGCTTTTCTATAAAGAAAACATCTCAGATTCTGTGAGCTTTTCTATAGAGAAAAGATCTCAGATTCTGTGAGCTTTTCTATAGAGAAAACATTTCATGAATCCTAAGAAATTTCTATAGAAAAAATCTCACAGACAGTGAGAAGTTTTCTATAAAGAAAATCTCTAAGATTTTGAGAAGTTTTCTGTATTAAAATCTCTCAAATTCTGAGGAGTTTTCTAAATAGAAAAATAGAAAGTCTTTCAGATTCTGAGAAATAAAATCTTTCAGATTCTATGAAATTTTCTATAAATAAAATCTCTCAGATTCTAAGAAATTTTCAAAAGAGAAAATTTTGAAGTTTCTGAGAAATTTTTGGAAGTGTAAATTTCACAATTTCTAACAAAAACATTAAACATTCTTGAAAGAAATCTTAATTTCAGAATAATATTTTATAAGGTTTTCTATGGAGAAAATCTCTCAAGTTTCTATGTAATAAAAATATCTTAGATTCGGAGAAGTTTTCTATAGAGTAAATCTCTTCGATTCCGAGAAGATTTCTGTAATAAAAATCTCTTAAATTCCGAGAAGTTTTCTATAGAGTAAATGTCTCAGATTGTAAAAAAAAAATCATATAAATAAAACTCTCAGATTTAAGAAATATTCGAGAGAGAAAATTTTGCTCATTTCTGAGAATTTTTCTGAAGAGTTAAACTCTTAATTCCTAAAAAAAAAACTTTCTATAGACCTATACATATTCTCAGTTTCTGTGAAATATCTTAAAAAAATCATTCAGTTTCAGGGCAATTTTCTAGTTCTCAGTTTCTGAGATATTATATAAAGAAGAAAATCTCTCAGATTATAATTATAAGAATTTTAAATTAAGAAATTATTATTATTATTCCCATTTTCTAGATATACATGATAAACGATTCTCTGTTTAATTTGTTTGATTAACCACTTGCAGATTAGCAAAATTTAAACTAATCAATCAACAGTAATTTTGTGCTGAAGTATATACATTAGCAGACTGGCATTAAGAAATCGAAATTAATTTAATTTATACTCGTAAATAGGGCAAAAGATAATCTTTAATTTTAAATTTACTTCTTTGAAATGACAATAAGGCTTATAAGAATTGACAAACTTTATTTACTTTGATATAAAAGAAAATCAAACAAAATAGAAAAAATAAAAAAAGCCGCAAAAGAAAAATCTACTCTAAACAAAAGACTCTGACGAATACCAAAATACAAACTTATACACTGAATGCAACAGATATAAAAAACTTAAGAAGTAAAAAACAAAGAAACAAGAGTTCTATAAAGACGCCCAAGTCATGGATGTATAAAAGAAAATTAAAAATACAAGAAAACTTTAGCAAATGTGGTATAGAGAAAATTAGAAATACATAATAATAATAAACAAGAGAAATACTAGACATCTTCGCATATAAGACACATCAAATGAATAAGTTTACGCCAAATCTCTTGAGCGATGCCTGCAGGGTGGCAAATATAGAAGACAGTAAGAGTTTGACATGAACATTGAACCAAAAACAACAAAAGGCAACCTTTTTTGTAATACATAGAGTAAGTATTTCTAACAAATATTATTCTATCCTTGACACACTGAAATGTCTGAGAAACTTCCTTTAAAGAATGTCTTTCAGTTCCTTAGAAACTTTCTGTAAAGAAAAACTTTCAGTTTTTGGGAAATTTTCTACAAAGAAATCATCTCAGTCTTTGAGAAATTTTCTACAGAGAAATCCTTTTAGTTTTCTAGAAATGTTCTATAGAGAAATATCTCAGTTTCTGAAAAATTTCCTATAGAGAAAACCTCTCAATTTCTGACAAGTGCTGAATACAAAGGAATGAATAAGAATACTACAAGATAACTTAAGACACTCCAAGAAAAAAATAAAAAAAGCAAAAAAAAAAGGAAAATGAAGAAATAATAAAAAAACATAAAAATAAACGCAAGTTTAAATAAATAAAAATTAAATGCAAGAAAAGAAAAAAAAACTAAATAAATGTTGCTGTTGATGATGTTGAAGTATGAGTAACAAAACTGAACACCCTCAACAGCAACAAGTAAAAGACATAAAAAGAATTTGTTACCAGCAAAACATGGGCAGAGAGCGAGCAATGGCAAAAAAAAAACGCGTAATCATGATTAATTGCAGGATAAATGACTCTACACCACTCACCCGAAAGGACATAAACTAAGAGACTAAAAGACTACTGCACGCACGCTAGTCCTGTCTATACATTAAAGAAAAGCCGGCTAAAAGTAAAAAAAAAAAAATAACAACAAAAACAAAGTATTCGACGAGATGAACTAAATGCAGCTTTTAAATTATTTACTTGTAAACCACTTGTATGTCTGTTGGACTTCTTTTTTTTATACCCACCATCAAAAAAGATGGGGGGTATATTGATTTTGTCATTCCGTTTGTAACACATCGAAATATTGGTCATAGACCCACAAAAGTATATATATTCTGGGTCCTCATTAAATTCTAAGTCGATCTAGCCATGTCTGTCCGTCTGTCCGTCTGTCCGTCCGTCCGTCTGTCTGTCTGTCTGTCTGTTGAAAGCACGATAGAGTCCCAATGGAAAGAGCTAGAGGGTTGAAATTTTACATAAATATTTCTAACAGGTTAGGTTTGTTTGGTATTGAAAATGGGCAATATCGGTCCACATTTTCTGATAGCCCCCATACAAGTGGCCCCTCGAAAAGCAGCTTTAACAGCCATAACTTGTTTAAAAATACGAATATAGCGATAAAATTCGGCATATGGAAGTTTCTTATGATCCAAAATCATTATGCAAAATTTTATGAGGATCGGTTCATAATTGACCCTACCCCCCATATAAGGTCCCCTTCAGAAAATGACTTTAACGCTCATTACTGGCTTAAAAATACTAGTATATAGATGAAATTCGACATAAGTAAGTTTCATACGAGTCAAAATCTATCTAAAAAATTTTATGAGGATCGGCCCATGATTGACTCTACCCCCCATAGAAACCTCCCCTTTAGAAAATGACTGCAACGCTCATTAATGGCTTAAAAATACGAGTGTAGCGATGAAATTCGACACAAATAAATTTAATACGAACCAAATTCTGTCTACCAAATTATATTAGGATCGACCCATAATTGACCCTACCCCCTATATAAGGTCCCCTTCAGAAAATTACTTTAACGCTTATAACTGGCCTAAAAAATACGAGTATATAGATGAAGTTCGACATAAGTAAGTTTCATTCTAGTCAAACGAGGTTTGATGGTGGGTATATAAGATTCGGCATTGCCGAATATAACACTCTTACTTGTTTTTTTTGTCTTTGTGCGTCCTTCCAATCACTCATTTATTCATTAAGGGAATGACTAACTCTTTTTTGTCGTTTCTCGTTTTTTGACCATGAACATGCAAGAGGTAGATATTAATGGTTTTTAGTTTTTTTCTTTAAAGTAATTAAAAAATTGAAGATTTTCATTTTGGGGAGGAAGTATGAGGGATTTCTAACTGGTGCAATGCAAAAAATTAAAATTACTAAATTTTCGTTCAGGCTTCGATTTTATAATAAAGAAAATATCTTAAATTCTTGAGAAATCTAAGAAATTTTCTACACAGAAAACCTGACAATTTCTGAGAAACTTTATATACAGAAAACCTCTCAGTTTCTGAGAAATCTTCTATACAAAAAACCTTTCTGTTTCTGAGAAATTTTCTACACAGAAAACCTCTTAATTATTGAGAAATTTTCTATACAAAAAACCTCCCAGTTTTAGAGAAATTTTTTATAGAGAAAATCTCTCATTTTCTGAGAAATTTTCTATAGAGAAAATCTCTCATTTTCTGAGAAAATTTCTATAGAGAAAATCTCTCATTTTCTGAGAAATTTTCTATAGAGAAAATGTCGCAGTTTTTGACAAATTTTCTATAGGGAAAATCTCTCAGTTTCTGAGAAATTTTCTATAGAGAAAATCTCTCATTTTCTGAGAAAACCTCTCAGTTTCTGAAAATTTTCTGTACAGAAAATATTCTATACAAAAAATCTTTCAGTTTCTGAAAAATTTTCTATACAGAAATCCTCTCAATTTCTGATAAATTTTCTATACCGAAAACCTCTCAGTTTCTGAGAAATTTTCTATAGAGAAAATAACTTAGTTTCTAAAAAATGTTCTATAGAGGAAATCTGTTAGTTTCAGAAAAATTTTCTATAGAGAAAATCTCTCAGTTTCAGAGAAATTTTCTATAGAGAAAATTTTTTATTTTGAGAGAAATTTTCTATAGAGAAAATCTCTCAGTTTCGGACAAATTTTTTGTAGACAAAATCTGTCAGTTTGCGAGAAATTTTCTAAGAGAAAATTTCTCAGTTTGTGAGAAATTTTCTATAGGGAAAATCTCTCAGTTTGTGAGAAACTTTCTATAGAGAAATTTTCTCAGCTTATGAGAAATTTTCTATAGAGAAGATCTCTCAGTTTGTGAGAAATTTTCTATAGAGAAATTCTCTCAGTTTATGAGAGATTTCTATAGATATAACCTCTCAGTTTCTGATAAATTTTCTATAGAGAAAATCTCTTAGCTTGTGAGACATTTTCTATAGAGAAAATCTTTCAGTTTGTGAGACAACTTCTATATAGAAAATCTCGCAGTTTGTGAGACATTTTTTTGTAGACAAAATCTTTCAGTTTTCGAGAAATTTTCTGAGAGAAAATTTCTCAGTTTGTGAGAAATTTTCTATAGAGAAATTTTCTCAGTTTCTGATAAATTTTCTATAGGGAAAATCTCTTAGTTTCTGAGAAATTTTGTATAGAAAAAATCTCTCAGTTTCTGAGAAATCTTCTATAGAGAAAATCTCTCAGTTTCTGAGATTTTGAAAGTCTTTCGACAGAGAAAAATTTTTCGTTGCAAAGAATATTAAAAAATTATCTTAGAAAATTAGCTTTAATCCCTAAAATTCAAATCCCTTTAAGGAAAATATTCCTTTGTGAAACCAATGTCCTTCTTGATTAACAAAAATTAAATTTTGGCATCAGTTGTTGTTATATTTCTGCTAAAGACAAAAAACCGGACACAAAAAAAAAAATCAAAAAAAATAAATAGGAAAAACAACTCTTGACTGTTGGGCACTTTATTGTTTTTGAAAAGTTGTTGTTTTATAAACTTAGACAAGTGAAAAAAATGGATTATGGCACTAGACGCTATTAAGGACGAAAATAAGGAAAAAGGAAAAAGTCATATAATAAAACAAAGAAATAAAAATTTCACTGGTAATGAATCAAAACAATTTTCATATTTTTCCTAATTAATCTTCTTTCTTATACAGGAATGAAGGGAGTGACTGCAAACAAGAAAGGAAGGAAAAAATTATGATTTTTGTAAAGAAAAATATGCGTATTTTTCTTAGAAGTTTTTTTTCTCTTGCTGCGTTTTCCGCTCATTCTTTTATAATGTTGTAATTTTTTTTTTTTTTTGTATTTTTTCAACCAGGGTGTCAAATCTTAAGAAATAAATGCTCTTATAAGTGTAATAAGCACAAAATGACGTTGGAATGTGTAGAACGGAATGCAGAAAGTGAGTTAGGTGGGGTTAAAGGAACTAAATTAGTTAAAGAACGAAAAAAGAAATACAAATAAATAAAACTTAAAGTAAGAGCAACTTACCTTTTTAAGCTGAAGGAACCGATGAGTGAGTGTATGAATGAATTATGGTGGATGATTTTAAACCAAAACCTGAAAGTAAACAATGTGAACATATAGAAAATTTATCTTGAATGGAAAGTATTCTTTAAAGAATTTTTTATAAATTAAACTTTTTCTATGTAGAAAATTTCTTTTGAAATGAGACATTTTCTTTATGGAAAATATCTTCTATAAAGAAAATGTTTCCTTTTTATTCCAGCGGTCACGTTTCTAGCTATTGTTGTTTTAAGCTCTTCATTTCCTCTTAACTTAAACAATTTGTGTCTATGAAGGGCAGATGTAGTTGTGGGTAGATGTAGTTGCTTACGTATTTTCTCCTCATGTCCTTCAAAAATACATATTTTATTCATTTAGTCTTGCAAAAGGAAATGAGACGCTGTAGTAATGAAGATAACATTTCCTGTTGTCAGCAGTTGTAAAGTTATGAGAATATAAAAGAACAAGACGAAAGAAATACTTAATGAAAATAAAAAATAAGAACAATGATGAAAACTTTTATTTTGTGTTTAGTTGAAGAAAAGTGTGTTTTAAAAAGAAAACAATCAACTGATTAAAAACGAATTTGAAGTAAAAATTATTTGCTTTAAACACTTTAAATACGTTTTATTGTTTTAGAATTATTGCTAAAAAATTCAAACATTTTTCTTTTGCCTTGTTTGATGTTGGTCCCCTTATATGGGGGCTAGGGTCAATTATGGACCCATCCACATAAAATTTCGTAGAGAGGTTTTGGCTCGTCAGAAACTTACTTATGTAATTTCATTGCTATTCTCGTATTTTTAATCCAGTAATGGGCATTATAAAACTTTTTTTAAAGGGGACCTTATATGGGGAGTAGGGTCAATTATGGACCGATCCTCATACAATTTGTTAGGGAGATTTCTGGAACTTAATTATATTAAATTTCACTGTTATACTCGAACTTTTAAAACAGTAATGCCCGTTAAAGCTGTTTTTCAGGTATCCACTTGTATGGGGGCTATCCGAAAATGTGGACCGATATCGCCCATTTTCAATAACAAACAAACCAAACAATATTTGTGGAAAATTTTAACACTCCATCTCGTTCCGTTCGGATTCTATCGTGTTTTCAACAGAAAGACAGACGGACAGAAGGACGGACATGGCTAGATCGTCTTAGAATTTAATAAGGACCCAGAATATATATATACTTTTGTGGGTCTATGACCAATATTTCGATGTGTTACAAACGGAATGATAAATTTTTTTAAACATTTTCAGATTTCAACTCTCCAACTCATTCCGTTCGGACTCTATCGTGTTTTCAACAGACAGACAGCCGGACAGACGGACAGACGGACGGACATAGCTAGATCGTCTTAGAATTTAATAAGAGCCCAGAATATGTATACTTTTGTGAGTCTATGACCAATATTACGACGTGTTACAAACGGAATGACATTTTTCAAAAATTTACAGATTTTCAACAGACAGACAGACGGACGGACATGGCTAGATCGTCTTAGAATTTAATAAGGACCCAGAATATATATACTTTTGTGGATCTATGACCAATATTTCAATGTGTTACAAAGGGAATGACAAATTTTTTCAAACATTTTCAGATTTTCTCTATAGAAAATTTCCCATAACTAGAAATTTTTTCTATAGAAAATTTCTGAAACATTGAGCTTTTCATTATGGAAAATTTCTCAAAATCTGAGAAATACTCAATAGACAATGGTGATTGCATTTTCTTCATAGAATCTTTTCAAAAATTGAGAGAATTTCTCTGCAGAAAATTTTAAGAAAATGAAGGCTATATAGAAAGTTTCTCAGAAACTGGGAGACTTTTACAAGAAATTTTCTCAGAAACAAATAGATTTTCTTTATAGAAAATTTCTCAGAAACTGAGATAATTTCTCTATATGCATTTTTTCGGATACTTAAAGATTTCTCTATAGAAAATTTGTCAAAAAATAAGAGATTTACTCTATAGATAATTTCTCAGAAACTGAAACATTTTTTCAATAAAAAATTTCTAAGAAACTGAGATATTTTCTCTATAGAAAATTTCTCAGCAACAGAGAGATATTTTCTCTATCGAAAATTTTTCGAAAACTGAAAGATTTTCTTCATAAAAAGCTTCTCAAAAACTTAGTTTTTTGTCTATAGAAAATTTCTTAGAATCTAGAAGAATATCTTCATAGAAAATTTCCAAGAAATTCAGTAATGAAAAATTCTTATAAATGGTGAGATAAAAGATATTTGCAATGTAGAAAATTTCTTAGAAACTAAATGATTATCTCTATTGAAAATTTATCAAAACTGTGATATTTTCTTTATAAAAAGAAACTGAAAGATTTTCTCTTCAGAAAATTTCTCAGAAATTTTCTCCATAGAAAAATTTACAGAAGAAAAGGAATATTCTTGAATGAAATTGAGAAATTTAGAAAATCTGTTTTAATTTTACTGAAATGTCAAAAACATATAGCCAGAGACACCAATATAATTGTCAAACATCGAATTCATTTAAAATCATTATTGAAATTATCTTAAAATCCTTTTTGGAATAATAGTATTTTTTTTTTTTTTTTTTCTTATTAAAATATTTGCTAGAAACCAAGTCAAGCAAATGAGGTTAAATATGCAAAACAGCGACAACAACTGACAATATTCAATTTTTTTTTTTTTCAAACAGAAACCACAATATGAAAAAAATACGTGAAAAAATAAATTCAAATTGCCGACATAAAGCCCCAGCAAACAGACTAGCAACCCTTTCTGGTAGAGCTAAAGCAACAGCAAGAAAAAAGTAACAGCAAATGAATGTACAAATAAAAAAAAAACGGAATGGCTGGTATGATGGTTTGTAATTTACAAAGTCAAGTGACAGCTTAAAAATTGCAAATTTTTGTCACTTTTCTTACTCACTACACAACATTAGCGTTCAGTAATAATATTTCTTTTTCCTGTTCATCATACTTGTTGCCTTATTCATCTTCTGGTTTGTTCCCATTTTCCCAACACAAAACGGATGATGAATATAAAAACCGCTTTGATCATTTATTATGATGGTAGAAAATGTTAAAAAGTGGTAGGTAAGCAACAAAAAGACGGCCCAAAAAAAAGCTTGTTATAAAATAACATAAAAATGTAGTTACCCCAAAAAAAGTACAATACTTTTGGGTAAAAAAAAAAAAATGAAAAGGAAATTGTAGTATAACTTAAGGCACATAAAAATAACAATTGAAATAAATGAGCAGTGGGTAGTAAGAGAAAAAAAATTGTAACAATAACAATACCACTACTACTTTTACAACTGCAACAACAACAAAATCATTCATAATGAAGAATCCTACATACAAACTTGTATATTTAACGAAATGTGATTGTATATTTTTGTAAGTCACTTGTTAAGGTTTTTTGCCAACCTCTCTTTCAACACTTGTTAGATTTTATGATTGTGTTGTTTTTGTAAGAAAAAACAAATCCTGTTGCCCAAAAAATATAAAACTTTATGAAGCCTGTATAATTTTCACTTTTTTTGTAAAATTGTTATTGAATTTTTTTGTCAGTTTCTTTTTATTATACTTGGTGTCTTTCGTTGGTTTTTGTGAGAAAATTGAAACTTAATTGTTTGTCAGACCACAGTATATAGTGTTAAGTGGTCCTTTATTATTATCTCTTTATTTTCATCAAGATCTAAAGTATTATATGAAATACCGGGTCACAATATATTTTTATTTGATAGAGAAACACACAGAACTGAACTAGAAGAGAATAAGAACAGAACTAGAACAGAACTAGAATAGAACTAGAACAGAACTAGAACAGAACTAGAACTGAACTAGAACTGAACTAGAACTGAACTAGAACTGAACTAGAACTGAACTAGAACTGAACTAGAACTGAACTAGAACTGAACTAGAACTGAACTAGAACTGAACTAGAACTGAACTAGAACTGAACTAGAACTGAACTAGAACTGAACTAGAACTGAACTAGAACTGAGCTAGAACTGAACCAGAACTGAACTAGAACTGAACTAGAACTGAACTAGAACTGAACTTGAACTGAACTAGAACTGAACTAGAACTGAACTAGAACTGAACTAGAACTGAACTAGAACTGAACTAGAACTGAACTAGAACTGAACTAGAACTGAACTAGAACTGAACTAGAACTGAACTAGATCTGAACTAGAACTGAACTAGAACTGAACTAGAACTGAACTAGAACTGAACTAGAACTGAACTAGAACTAAACTAGAACTGAACTAGAACTGAACTAGAACTGAACTAGAACTGAACTAGAGCTGAACTAGAACTGAACTGGAACTGAACTGGAACTGAACTAGAACTGAACTGGAACTGAACTGGAACTGAACTAGAACTGAACTAGAACTGAACTAGAACTGAACTAGAACTGAACTAGAACTGAACTAGAACTGAACTAGAACTGAACTAGAACTGAACTAGAACTGAACTAGAACTGAACTAGAACTGAACTAGAACTGAACTAGAACTAGAACTGAACTAGAACTGAACTAGAACTGAACTAGAACTGAACTAGAACTGAACTAGAACTGAACTAGAACTGAACTAGAACTGAACTAGAACTGAACTAGAACTGAACTAGAACTGAACTAGAACTGAACTAGAACTGAACTAGAACTGAACTAGAACTGAACTAGAACTGAACTAGAACTGAACTAGAACTGAACTAGAACTGAACTAGAACTGAACTAGAACTGAACTAGAACTGAACTAGAACTGAACTAGAACTGAACTAGAACTGAACTAGAACTGAACTAGAACTGAACTAGAACTGAACTAGAACTGAACTAGAACTGAACTAGAACTGAACTAGAACTGAACTAGAACTGAACTAGAACTGAACTAGAACTGAACTAGAACTGAACTAGAACTGAACTAGAACTGAACTAGAACTGAACTAGAACTGAACTAGAACTGAACTAGAACTGAACTAGAACTGAACTAGAACTGAACTAGAACTGAACTAGAACTGAACTAGAACTGAACTAGAACTGAACTAGAACTGAACTAGAACTGAACTAGAACTGAACTAGAACTGAACTAGAACTGACTAGAACTGAACTAGACTGAACTAGAACTGAACTAGAACTGAACTAGAACTGAACTAGAACTGAACTAGAACTGAACTAGAACTGAACTAGAACTGAACTAGAACTGAACTAGAACTGAACTAGAACTGAAACTAGAACTAGAACTGAACTAGAACTGAACTAGAACTGAACTAGAACTGAACTAGAACTGAACTAGAACTGAACTAGAACTGAACTAGAACTGAACTAGAACTGAACTAGAACTGAACTAGAACTGAACTAGAACTGAACTAGAACTGAACTAGAACTGAACTAGAACTGAACTAGAACTGAACTAGAACTGAACTAGAACTGAACTAGAACTGAACTAGAACTGAACTAGAACTGAACTAGAACTGAACTAGAACTGAACTAGAACTGAACTAGAACTGAACTAGAACTGAACTAGAACTGAACTAGAACTGAACTAGACTAGAACTGAACTAGAACTGAACTGAACTGACTAGAACTGAACTAGAACTGAACTAAGAACTGAACTAGAACTGAACTAGAAATGAACTAGAACTGAACTGGAACTGAACTAGAACTGAACTAGAAACTGAACTAGAACTGAACTAGAACTGAACTAGAACTGAACTAGAACTGAACTAGAACTGAACTAGAACTGAACTAGAACTGAACTAGAACTGAACTAGAACTGAACTAGAACTGAACTAGAACTGAACTAGAACTGAACTAGAACTGAACTAGAACAGAACTAGAACTGAACTAGAACTGAACTAGAACTGAACTAGAACTGAACTAGAACTGAACTAGAACTGAACTAGAACTGAACTAGAACTGAACTAGAACTGAACTAGAACTGAACTGAACTAGAACTATGAACTAGAACTGAAACTTGAACTGAACTAGAACTGAGCTAACCAAAAACAATTTTTGTAAAATTATTTAATCTTTGATTCAAAATCTTTTAATTCACCCAATAATAATACATTTTCTGCACTTCATTCTTAAAACAATTTATTAAATTATTTCTTTAATATATCAACTATATAATTTTCAGAAGAAAAATTCTTTATATCCACACATCTATATATTTTTTTATAAAATGCCTGCACTTTTACACTTATTTACACACATTTTTACCCAAGCTCTTTCCTTTACGCATTCGTTCACTGATTTATACAAAAACAGGCAGACAGACAGACAATTTGCAATTAATGCAATCATATACTGAACTACACACTCAATCACGGTGTCATGGATTTATAAAAACGTGAGCGCGTGTTCAAATATGAAAAATGTGATAAATACTCATACTCTTTGGAAAAAACAACAAACAATCAAAACATACACACATACATACTTATATTCATATTTTGTGTTAAACCAAATATTCATTCATTCATCCATCCATACATCTATTCTGGCATCCAACCAACCATCCATCCATCCATTTAACTCTTTGCCCAGATATACATATACTGTATCAATATGAAATGCATCCATATGTTTGTATGTACAGTAGTTTTCCGATTTAACGAACCCATATGTTGTCAGGCCTGTTCGTAAAATTGAAAAGTTCGTTATATGCAGTACTTACTAAAACGTGGGTTTTTGGTAGGAAAATAATTAAAAAAAGGTACATAAAATATTTTTTTTAATGTATTTTATAAAAATTAATTCTTTTTTTATAAAAATAGCACAAAACACAAAATTCCGAATCTTATATACCCACCTTTAAACCATATTTGTGTCGAATTTAATCGCTGTATTTTTAATTCAGTCATGAGATTTAAAGTTATTTCTCGAAGTTCATCACTATACTCGTATTTGTAAGGGAGTAATGAGCGTTGAAGTAATTTTCTTAAGGGGGCCTGATATGGAGGGTAAGGTCAATTATGGACTGATTCCCATAAAATTTGTTAGAGATTTCGGTTAGTATAAAACATGTTTGTATCGAATTTCATCGGCGTACTCGTATTGTTAAGCGAGTATTGAGCGTTAGTCATTATCTGAAGGACGGACGGACATAGCTACATCGAACTAAAATTTAATAAGAACCCAGAATGTGTTACAGTTTTGGGTATAAAAGCACCGCTTAAAACAACGGTATAGTTTTTTGCTACAACTTAGGTTATTTGTTATTTTTGATAAATGTCATTTTATCTTCATTTAAATAATAATATTTTTATTAGTTCGTTAAACAGAGTACAAAAAACAAGTTTTGTTCGTTATTTAAGGTAGTCAATAGGAAAAATTAGCTTGTTCGTTAAATGCGATGTTCGTAGAATTGAATGGTCGTTAAATCGGAAAACTACTGTATGTAAAAATTTTTGTTGAATTTTATTTCACAGAAAGCCAAAAAAAGTAAAAAAAAAATCAACACATTCCATTCCATATCAAATGCCAATTTTAACCACACACATGTTTTTTGCAATGGAAATGCTTTTCGGAATCCAAAGAGGCAGGGAGACAAAAATGTCTGATATTGGTTGCATTGAAATAATTATGAATAAAAACCATACAAAAGAAATGTGAACCAAAACAAAAAAACCCATGCATGTATTCATCTTTTTCCGAATAAACGAGAAAGTATTGACATTGATAATGTTTTTGACCAAAAAGGAGCAGGTAATTATTATTGGCCACTACTGTGCTCTTTTTTCTTCTTTGAAAATCGATTGAGTGTTCATAAGTAGGGTGGTGTCAATTACACTAGAGCTGAACTTAAACTGAATTTAGAAGTAACCTAGAACTGAACTGAACCAGAACTGAACCAGAACTGAACTAGAACTGAACTAGAACTGAACTAGAACTGAACTAGAACTGAACTAGAACTGAACTAGATGAATAGAACTGATAGACTAACTAGAACTGAACTAGAACTGAACTAGAACTGAACTAGAACTGAACTAGAACTGAACTAGAACTGAACTAGAACTGAACTAGAACTGAACTGAACTAGAACTGAAATAGAACTGAACTAGAAACTGAACTAGAACTGAACTAGAACTGAACTAGAACTGAACTAGAACTGAACTAGAACTGAAACTAGAACTGAACTAGAACTGAACTAGAACTGAACTAGAACTGAACTAGAACTGAACTAGAACTGAACTAAATGAACTGAACTAGAACTGAACTAGAACTGAACTAGAACTGAACTAGAACTGAACTAGAACTGAACTAGACTGAACTAGAACTGAACTAGAACTGAACTAGAACTGAACTAGAACTGAACTAGAATGAACTAGAACTGAACTAGAACTGAACTAGAACTGACTGAACTGAACAGAACTGAACTAGAACTGAACTAGAACTGAACTAGAACTGAACTAGAATGAACTAGAACTGAACTAGAACTGAACTATACTGAACTGAACTGAAACTAGAACTGAACTAGAACTAGAACTCGAACTAGACTGAAACTAGGAACTGAACTAAGAACTGAACTAGAAACTGAACTAGAACTGAACTAGAACTAGAACTAGAACTGAACTAGAACTGAACTAGAACTGAACTAGAACTGAGCTAGAACTGAACTAGAACTGAACTAGAACTGAACTAGACAGGAACTAGAAGGAACTAGCAACTGAACTAGGAACTGAACTAGAACTGAACTAGAACTGAACTAGAACTGAACTAGAACTGAACTAGACTTACTGAACTAGAACTGAACTAGAACTGACTACTGAATACTGAACTAGAACTGGAAACTAGAACTGAACTAGAAAACTACTAGAACTGAACTAGAACTGAACTAGAACTGAACTAGACTGAACTGAACTGACTACTAGAACTGAACTAGAACTGAACTATACGAACTGAACTAAGAACTGAACCTAGACTGAACTAGAACTGAACTGAACTGAACTAGAACTGAACTAGACTGAACTAGAACTGAACTAGAACTGAACTGAGAACTGAACTAGAACTGAACTAGACTGACCTAGATAACTGAACTAGAACTGAACTAGAACTGAACTAGAACTGAACTAGAAATGAACTAGAACTGAACTACGAACTGAACTAGAACTGAACTAGAACTGAATAGAACTAGAACGGAACTAGAACTGAACTAGAACTGAACAAGAACTGAACTAGAACTGAACTAGAACTGAACTAGAAACTGAACTAGAACGAACTAGAACTGAACTAGAACTGAACTAGAACTGAACTAGAACTGAACTAGAACTGAACTAGAACTGAACTAGAACGAACTAGAACTGACCAGAACTGAACTAGAACTGAACTAGAACTGAACTAGAACTGAACTAGAACTGAACTAGAACTGAACTAGAACTGAACTAGAACTGGACTAGAACTGAACTAGAACTGAACTAGAACTGAACTAGAACTGAACTAGAACTGAACTAGAACTGAACTAGAAATGAACTAGAATGAACTAGAGACTGAACTAGAACTGACTAGAACTGGACTAAAACTGAAGAAGAATTTTTGGGGCTATCTTAATAATCACCTACGCATTTACATCTCTTTCATCATTATTGAACCTGATATGATGATGAAACAATGTACTCCTACATTTACGTTTCAAATTGCTACATTTGTTAAACAAGTTGGATGGTGCTGGTGTTCCTGTCTGATTTTGACCAAACCAAATTAGCCATGTCCAATGCAAGTTATTGATGCGTATGTTCATACATTCATACATCATTCGTATTCATGCTACTTGTTTGTTATGATGACAACATCAACGTCATCATCTTCATTATCGTCATGTTGTTGTTTCTGTTAATGTTGATGATATCGTTTGCTACTGATGCCGCCTGTGTGTTGCTCTTGACATTATGAGAGGTTTTTTTGTTGCAACAAAACACGTAATTTCATACATTTATTTGACTACTACTATATATGTTGTAGATTTAGTATGGCTATTTTAAAGTTGGAAATTATGAGAGTTTGTTTTAATTTTGTTTTTATTTTTACACGTATTCTTGTAATTTACATATGAATCTGGGATAATTTGTTAAAATGTGAAAGGATTGTATTGTTGGTAATTTGACAAAATAAAATGGATAAAAGATTGTAGAGAAATATTTTAAAATCGTTTTTAGTAAAAAACGTTTTAAATTTTAGACAAATTTGTTACTTTCAACTGAAAAGTAAGGAAGACTTATGTATCGTTTATTTTGTAAGGGAACAGCCTTACGCGAATAAATTCTTTGTTTTTTTTAAATCTTTGTTTTTTTTTTTTTTTTTTTTTTTTTTGAAAGCAAGCAAAAATTGGAAAAGGACTCAAGTATTTTGTGTGTTTATCAGTGCAATAGATTTTTAAAAAAATATTTTTATTTTACTTGTATTTGCAATAATATGTTTAAATTAGTTACACAAAACCTTCCGACCAATAATACAAAAGGAAAATAAAAATGACCCTGAGCCCTTGTACGTGCTTGCATTATCATGTTTTGATGATGATGATGGCGATAGTGAAATGTCTATTTTGTAGTTGTAAATACTCAACAGATTTTCAAGGTTTCAGTGTATCCCTTTTAGACAATTGTTTTGCATTATATATTTTTGTATGAACTAAGTTTAGGTGTGATCAATTATCACTTTAGTGTCCTCAAGTAATGCAGAGAATAGTCACATAAGTGTTCTTTAAAAAATATCAAAGCCCACCAAAAGTAGTATATAACAGAGTTAGTTCTCTATTTGAATCAACTAGAACTAACAACTACTTCATAACAGCCACCCTGAACTGCAGGGAAAAACATCAACTCCTAACCACGCATGTAAAATATTGAAATTTCAATACTATTCATCAACATTTTAAACAAAACCAAAAAAAAAAAAAAGTAAAATATTGTCACATGTATTAAATAACCATGTAAATTTTCACTCTCAAATAATTTGAAAAAACAAAAAAACTCACACATATATACATTTTATTTGTTAATTTAATCTGCATGTTTTTCATACATAAACCCCATAGAAATTGCAACTTTATTTAAAAACACAATTTCCTTTTGCCATAAAATTAATTTAAATCAAAATAAAAACATATTAACGACATTGTAACTCAATACATCAAGCATATAATTTTTTATCTTTTTTTTTGGTAGATATATGTTTGATGATGATGTGATTTTCTGTGAGTTTCTTTTTTTTCTATAAACATATTTTATTTGGCAAAATAAGTGCAATTGGAAAAGTAATTTATCATTGCGGTAGTGATGAAATGCAATTGAAATTGATTTTTTCTTTTATTTTCATTTTACATACTGTCGATGTCAGTTACTGCTTCGATACGCATTAAATGGAGTTTTTTTTTAAAATTGTTGTTGAAAAAAAATATAATATATATATTTTTTTTTTATTTGTTTGTTGTTTGGTGTAAATCTGTTAAATGTATGTTTGCAACATAAATTTTGTGATTTAAATGCAAATGTGAAAATAATTTGAATCTATTCAAATATTCAGCCACTTGTAGTGAAAACGATTTACTGTTAAATATTTCAGCTATTTATTAAGCAATAAGTTAAACAGTTAATACAATTACCATTAGCAAACGTCCGATTTATATGCAATGTCTACAAGAGAAAGGACGTGAGTACTAACTAGTTCATTAAAAAAAACAAATAATTTTCCTTATAAAAAATGTTCTTTATAGAAAATAGTGCTAGTTCACTTCTATTTTAATTCGTTCAGTTCTAGTTGAAATCTAGTTCAGTTCTAGTTCAGTTCTAGTTCAGTTCTAGTTCAGTTCTAGTTCAGTTCTAGTTCAGTTCTAGTTCAGTTCTAGTTCAGTTCTAGTTCAGTTCTAGTTCAGTTCTAGTTCAGTTCTAGTTCAGTTCTAGTTCAGTTCTAGTTCAGTTCTAGTTCAGTTCTAGTTCAGTTCTAGTTCAGTTCTAGTTCAGTTCTAGTTCAGTTCTAGTTCAGTTCTAGTTCAGTTCTAGTTCAGTTCTAGTTCAGTTCTAGTTCAGTTCTAGTTCAGTTCTAGTTCAGTTCTAGTTCAGTTCTAGTTCAGTTCTAGTTCAGTTCTAGTTCAGTTCTAGTTCAGTTCTAGTTCAGTTCTAGTTCAGTTCTAGTTCGTTCTAGTTCAGTTCTAGTTCAGTTCTAGTTCAGTTCTAGTTCAGTTCTAGTTCAGTTTCTAGTTCAGTTCTAGTTCCAGTTCTAGTTCCAGTTCTAGTCAGTTCTAGTTCAGTTCTAGTTCAGTTCTAGTTCAGTTCTAGTTCAGTTCTAGTTCAGTCTCTAGTTCAGTTCTAATTCAGTTCTAGTTCAGTTTAGTTCAGTTCTAGTTCAGTTCTAGTTCAGTTCTAGTTCAGTTCTAGTTCAGTTCTAGTTCAGTTCTAGTTTCATTTCTAGTTTCAGTTCTAGGTTCAGTTCTAGTCAGTTCTGTTCAGTTGTAGTTCAGTTCTAGTTCAGTTCTAGTTGTAGTTATAGGTCAGTTCTAGTTCAGTTTCCTAGTCTAGTCTCTAGTTCAGTGCTAGTTTTCAGTTCTAGTTCAGTTCTAGTTCAGTTCTAGGTTTCAAGTTCTAGTTCATTCTAAGTTTCAGTTCTAGTGCAGTATAGTTCAGTTCTAGTCAGTTCTAGTCAGTTCTAGTTCAGTTCTAGTTCAGTTCTAGTTCAGTCTAGTTCAGTTCTAGTTCAGTTCTAGTTCAGTTCTAGTTCAGTTCTAGTTCAGTTCTAGTTCAGTTCTAGTTCAGTTCTAGTTCAGTTCTAGTTCAGTTCTAGTTCAGTTCTAGTTCAGTTCTAGTTCAGTTCTAGTTCAGTTCTAGTTCAGTTCTAGTTCAGTTCTAGTTCAGTTCTAGTTCAGTTCTAGTTCAGTTCTAGTTCAGTTCTAGTTCAGTTCTAGTTCAGTTCTAGTTTAGTTCTAGTTCAGTTCTAGTTCAGTTCTAGTTCAGTTCTAGTTCAGTTCTAGTTCAGTTCTAGTTCAGTTCTAGTTCAGTTCTAGTTCAGTTCTAGTTCAGTTCTAGTTCAGTTCTAGTTCAGTTCTAGTTCAGTTCTAGTTCAGTTCTAGTTCAGTTCTAGTTCAGTTCTAGTTCAGTTCTAGTTCAGTTCTAGTTCAGTTCTAGTTCAGTTCTAGTTCAGTTCTAGTTCAGTTCTAGTTCAGTTATTGTTCTGTTCTTTTTCTGTTTCAAATTCTACAGATTTTTTCCAAAAAATTTTGTATCCATCAATTTAAATTAAATCGAGGTAATTTTTAATTATTTAAGATTTCAACTAACATTATTTTCATATGAAATACCAACAGAAATGTACCTTCAGTTTAAAATAATAAGCTTAAATATAAAGACATTAAAAACAACAGTTGCACAATTTTTATTTTTCCTGCTCTACAGCCATTTCAAATTCCAACTACAGAAAATGCGAAAAATAACAGAACAAGCGAAAAAAAGATCAACAACATCAAATGAATAAATCTATTTAAATTGCAACATTCATGACCTTAGGGGCCATTCATCCTGGCGAGAGTATAATAGTAAAACTAAATATTATACAAAAGAAGTGAAATGCAAAGACAAAAAACAAAAAAGGCCAGCCATTCTCTTCATACAAAATTCTGCTAAATACATTTTTCGCATCATTTTTCTATAATGGCAGGAAACCAACCAGTGCCAAAGTTAAAAGGACAATCTGTTGGTGTGTTTTTCTTGCACCAACTCCTTGCAATTCTAATTTCCTTTTTTTGCTTCATTGCTTAAATGTGTTTTTTAATATTTATGTTTTACATATAGAAAAACATGACAAAATTGGTGAAGAAGTAGAATTGGAATAAAATTATTGCAAAATTGTTTTAAACCAAAACGAAGGCAAAATCTGCTAAATCATGGATGAAGTCATAGCTATGGTCAGTAGAAAAAAATCTATATAATTGCATTGTACAAGCATAAGGAAACACTTAGAACTTCACTCCACTTTAGAGTCAAGTTCACTGCTAACAAAATGACTTGAGTGGCTAACAACTCCTTTCGGAGTCTGTCTCTGGTTGTTGGTGCTGTTTTCATTATTCCCAGCAGACGACGATGCGTTCAATGTTATTGAAAGGTGGTATGTATAAGTATTTTGAAATGTGGTTAAGACAGTTTTTGGGTTTGAGGAAAGAGGTTTGTAGTAAGTAAGCTGTTAGAAAGGAAATTGTGTTGATTGTTGGCTGCAGACGAGTATTTTTTTCTTTTACTATTTAAGGAAATCGTAACAAGGGTAAAGCGAAACAGTTTTATAAAACAGGGTGTGAAGTTGTAATTTATTGATGTTTAAAATGGGTGTGTTGTATTAGGTTTTTGGCTTATTAGTTTACACATGTTTAAATATTTTTTTAAATTTTATTTTGAGCATTTTTATTTACAACTTTAGTATGAATATTTATTATTTAATATTTAAGTTTTTTAATAAAATATAAATGAACTTTTAGGTGCAAAAGTTTTTAAAATCACTTTAGAAATTTGTTTTTTGAAAATCTGTTTTTAAAAAAAGCTTTTTGAAAAGCTTCCTTAAAAAACTTTTTTATTTTCTTACCCCCTTATTCACAAACGAAATTTTTATTTTATAAACGGTTTATAAATTAGATTTTGTATAGAAATTTTGTTTTATAAACCCTTTATAAAATAAAAATGTTGTTTGTGAATAAGGGGATTAATATTTAAAATTATGTTTAGTTTCTTTACTAAATAACTTGTTTATGTTTTCTAGTTTGAAAAACCTTTTAAAAGTTTTAAAAAAAAGCTTTTTGAGCTTTTTTTAAAAAACAGCTTTTCTAACTTTGCAAAAAAAACTTTTGAAATTTTTTTTCAAAACCAAATTTTTTGATAAAAATGAGCATATTTACATTAATTAAAAAAAAAAGCTTTTTGAACTTTTTAAAACAAGCTTTTTGATATTTTTAAAGAAATTAAAAAAGTTTTTAGAACATTTTAAAAAATGCCTTTCGAACTTTTTTTTAGAAAAAAAAAATTTTTTGGACATTTGTCACGAGAAGCTTTTTAAGTTTTTTTTTTATTTTTGCAAAATAAAGCTTTTAAAAACTTTTTTTAAAACTTAAAGTGAGCTTACTTATTGAAAAAGAAAGAAAGAGCTTTTTGAATTTTGTTTAAAAGAAAATTTGTTCATAAAAGCTTTTCAGAATTAGTTGGTTATTAGGGATTTGCAACTTTAGAAAGAATTTTTATACATTTCCGAATTATTTCGGAAAAAATTGATTTCTGGAAATTTGCGTATGATTAATATAAATTTGTTCATACTTATACGCAGTATGTAAATTTCACTAAAGCCGAACCTCAGAGACCCCAATCGTAATGTATAAAACGTCTAACTTTGGCAAAGGAGTTTATATTACTGACCCTTTATATTCTGAAAATTTTTTTCTATTCTATTTTTAAAACAACATGTTGCTGGTCATTGTCGATTAGTCTAGTGGTCGTTTTGTATATATTTTTCGTATAATTTTTTGTAAAAAATTATATTTTAAATGCAAATCATAAAAAGGAAATAATATGTAGCAATAGCATAAAAGCCAATGCGATACAAAGGCCAATAACCAAAATGCAAAACAAACAAAAAATAATAACAAATGCCAATAACATTGATACCTACAAATAACAATTGTAGTTGAACATTATACACAAATGGTGTAGAATATCCAATAGAACAAGGAAGACAAACCAAAAAATGACATCCACAAATGTTTCAGTGGTTGCCATACAGCACAATAACATCCACAGCGAAGTGAAATAGAGACAGCGGTAATGTAAATACTTTAACAGTGAGGAGGGAAAAAAAGATCCTTTACAATTTTTCCAATATTAATGAATGGGATTTTTAACACCGATTTTCAGTTGAAACTAAAACAATAGACTTGTTACCTCTGAAAGATTTTTTTTGGAAGAAATAAAACAATGTATAGAGCGCATAAAACAATAATATACATGTGTGCAATCTCAGCGTGTGTGAATATATGCGTAATGGAGGAGCTGTGTCCTTTTAACAGAAACGGAAATAAAACGTAAAGGAAGTGTTAGTTTTGTAATGTACAAAATAGCGTTCACTTGTTTTGTTCACATTTTTTTTCTTTCAATATGAGTTTAAAAGGCACACTGTGTTAAAATACGTAGAGCGAGTGAGAAGTTCTCAAAGGAAAATTTGAAAATCTAAACTGTTTACTCTTTCCTTAAAAGTGGCCAAAAGTACATGACTTATTACAAACTGTAAAAAGTTGAGATTAACTGATCATTGACCACGACCAAAACTTCCTCAAAGATCTCATTTACTCCTCGTATCTTAAACAGTCACGTGTTGGCATTTAAGTGCAGACGTGTAAAATGTAACATTTTGTCCTGCAACCTATTTTTTTACTTCACAAAAATAAATTATTTTACCTTTTTCTCCACCAAATTTTGTTTCCTTAAATTTCCCCCCATAGTTGACATCAAGCTTTTGTGTTGCACTCCTTTATACCGGAAAGTGGCCATTATGTTGTGTCACTTTACTCTTATTGCAACACTTTATGTGCAGAGTTTTTTCTACCTTACTTTTTTTTTGGTACTCTTAACAGATTTTTTAAAGTAGTTGTCGTTTTATTGTGGACAAATATTATGAATTATTACTGTTATGTATTTCTTTGGAATATAATTTTTTCAATTTGACTTTTTTTTCTTATGTCTTGTGTATCAGTTTCTTGGTTGAGGAAGATGCATTCATATGGTTGGCTGCATCACGAGCTCTTAATAAGCGAAACGTGCCAGAGTTTAATTGTGAGCAATTCTTTTATTAAGTTGCAAATGGAAGATTTATGAATACGAGGATCATTTGATAAGAAAAGCTCTCACTGTTCTTAAAAAAGATGAAAGTTTCTCTGAAAGATTATTATCAAACACTATATAGTTAGTAGTCCTGGGTTCGATGCCCACCAGAGATACTGGCAAAGCAGCACACAATCTGACTGATGGCGACCCACGTGATGCATACATACATCCTCCCTTCAAACTAACTAACTAACTAACTAACTAACTAACTAACTAACTAACTAACTAACTAACTAACTAACTAACTAACTAACTAACTAACTACTAACTAACTAACTAACTAACTAACTAACTAACTACTAACTAACTAACTAACTAACTAACTAACTAACTACTAACTAACTAACTAACTAACTAACTAACTAACTAACTAACTAACTAACTAACTAACTAACTAACTAACTAACTAACTAACTAACTAACTAACTAACTAACTACTAACTAACTAACTAACTAACTAACTAACTAACTAACTAACTAACTAACTAACTAACTAACTAACTAACTAACTAACTACTAACTAACTAACTAACTAACTAACTAACTAACTAACTAACTAACTAACTAACTAACTAACTAACTAACTAACTAACTAACTAACTAACTAACTAACTAACTAACTAACTAACTAACTAACTAACTAACTAACTAACTAACTAACTAACTAACTAACTACTAACTAACTAACTAACTAACTAACTAACTAACTAACTAACTAACTAACTAACTAACTACTACTAACTAACTAACTAACTAACTAACTAACTAACTAACTAACTAACTAACTAACTAACTACTAACTAACTACTAACTAACTAACTAACTAACTAACTAACTAACTAACTAACTAACTAACTAACTAACTACTAACTAACTAACTAACTAACTAACTAACTACTAACTAACTAACTAACTAACTAACTAACTAACTAACTAACTAACTAACTAACTAACTAACTAACTAACTAACTAACTAACTACTAACTAACTAACTAACTAACTAACTAACTAACTAACTAACTAACTAACTAACTAACTAACTAACTAACTAACTAACTAACTACTACTAACTAACTAACTAACTAACTAACTACTAACTAACTACTAACTAACTAACTACTAACTAACTAACTAACTACTAACTAACTAACTAACTAACTAACTAACTAACTAACTAACTAACTAACTAACTAACTAACTAACTAACTAACTAACTAACTAACTAACTACTAACTAACTAACTAACTAACTAACTAACTAACTAACTAACTAACTAACTAACTAACTACTAACTAACTAACTAACTAACTAACTAACTAACTAACTAACTAACTAACTAACTAACTAACTAACTAACTAACTAACTAACTAACTAACTAACTAACTAACTAACTAACTAACTAACTAACTAACTAACTAACTAACTAACTAACTAACTAACTAACTAACTAACTAACTAACTAACTAACTAACTAACTAACTAACTAACTAACTAACTAACTAACTAACTAACTAACTAACTAACTACTAACTAACTAACTAACTAACTAACTAACTACTAACTAACTAACTAACTAACTAACTAACTAACTAACTAACTACTAACTACTAACTAACTAACTAACTAACTAACTAACTAACTAACTAACTAACTAACTAACTAACTAACTAACAAACAAACTAACTAACTAACTAACTAACTAACTAACTAGAATTAGTCTTTAAAAAGACCAAATTTTCTATAGAAAATTAGTCTTTAAAAAGACCAAATTTTCTATAGAAAATTAGTCTTTAAAAAAACAAAATTTTCTATAGAAAATTAGTCTTTAAAAAAACAAAATTTTCTATAGAAAATTAGTCTTTAAAAAGACCAAATTTTCTATAGAAAATTAGTCTTTAAAAAGACCAAATTTTCTATAGAAAATTAGTCTTTAAAAAGACCAAATTTTCTATAGAAAATTAGTCTTTAAAAAGACCAAATTTTCTATAGAAAATTAGTCTTTAAAAAGACCAAATTTTCTATAGAAAATTAGTCTTTAAAAAGACGAAATCTTCTATAGAAAATTAGTCTTTAAAAAGACCAAATTTTCTATAGAAAATTAGTCTTTAAAAAGATCAAATTTTCTATAGAAATTAGTCTTTAAGAAGACCAAATTTTCTAAAGAAAATTAGTCTTAAGAAGACCAGATTTTCTATACAAATTTTTCTTTAAGAAGACCAGATTTTCTATAGAAATTAGTCTTTAAGAAGACGAAATTTTCTATACCAAATTAATCTTTAAAAGTCAACATTTCCTCTAAAATATTTTGTCTCAGTAAATATCTGTTTATATAGAAAATTAATCTTCAAAAATAGAAGACTTTCTTAGAAATTTTTGTATAGAAAATAGGTCTCCAATAAGAGAAGAATTTCTACAAGCAAATGTGTCTTCAATACGACAAGATTATCTCTTAAAAATCTTTAGACAGAAGAAATTTTCTTTAAAAATTTTAACTATTTCCAGACAACCCTGCACTTCCTTTTTTAAAAACTCCTTTTTAATTCTGTTTTAATTTAATTTAACATTTCATTTTCTTTTACATCTTTTCAAATACATCAAATTTTATTCTCCAGTTAATTAAAATGCATTTAACTAAAAGTGGCATCATAAATTTTAAACAACTCATCTAAAATATTTTTAGTACAAAAGGTGTAAATAAACTAAAAATCTTTATTAAAACTGCATTTGTTACCTTTAGAACAGGTGAAAAAGAAAATTAAATGTTTGACTACAGTTTACTAACTTTATTTACTTTCTGAAAAAAAAAACACAAAAAGTCAAAAGAAAATGAATAAGAACAAAACATAACTAATTACTTTTTGGCTTTAAAAGGAAAAAATGAGAAAAAACAGCAAACCAACTTGTAAATGAAAACTTGAACTATGATACTCTAGTACTCGAAGACGCGTATCTAAGAGGTTCTTGTTTTGATACTTTCCACTGAATAAAAGTGAAATTTAAAAAAATGTAGCTGTAAGTCAAAACTTCCTTTGTGGCAAGTATAAAATACATTCAAGGCAAAGAACACCACAACCAATGTAAAAGGCATGGAAGAGAAAACCAACGCTTGTCAGTAACAAAATTTACGATCATTTAATGTTACAAATATTTCATGGAGTGTTAAACGGGCCAAAAGCAACCAACATATTTGAGATGCCAAAACAGCAACGAAAAATATAAAAAAGGAAAAAACTTAAAAATACCAATATGACGCATTATTTATAATATCCCTGTTGTTTGAATATCCTTTTTACATAAAGACATTTTTAAAGTTTTTCTCTTCATTTTACTTTAATTTCATAAAATTTAAATAAAATTTTATCAAGTGTAAAAATGTTAACAAAAAAAAAACTTCATAATATTTCTTCAAACTTTAAAAGAAGGGATGATGTTATTTGCAATACCATAAGCAGGGGTTTACTTTAAAATGTATTTTAAAAGAAATTTTATAAAATTTACTTGTATTTTATTTTAAATTAACTGCCTCGGGTGCTACAAATTTGTTGATTGTTTATTAACACCTTTTTGCCAAAAATACAACAACAAAAAATTACGAAAATGCAAACAACAACTACTTGTGTAGCAACAAGAGCTGTTGACAGGATGTAATTATTTTGAAAGGGGATGTTCATCGAAAATCTATAAGGAAATGAAAATGACAAACATTAAGTGCCAGTGATAGAGGAGAGTAGAGAACACAAGGCTTATGGCTTGATTTTAAGCCAAGAGGCAGCAATTGTCATTTGATGCTATATTATTTTGACAACAACATAAAACTGTAAAAGGGGGAAAATACCAAAAATATTAATTTATTTCTTAATAGGATACACACCTCCTGAATGAAATTTTTAAATAACACAAATTTATTTACCGAAAATTTAATTTTAATTTAAATATTTTTCAACTAATTCTTTTACGGAAAATAAAACTTAAAAAAGACAATCTCTCAACAGAGACAAAATTTTCTACAGATATTCAGTCTCAAAAGAAACAAAATTTTCTATAGAAAATCAGTCTCAAAAAAGACAAAATAAGTCTCAACACAGATAAAAGTTTCTATAGAAAACCAGAAAAAGGCAAAAGTTTCTAGAGAAAATCAGTCTCAAAAGAGACAACATTTTCTATAGAAAATCAGTCTCAAAAGAGACAACATTTTCTATAGAAAATCAGTCTCAAATGAGACAACATTTTCTATAGAAAATCAGTCTCAAAAGAGAAACATTTTCTATAGAAAATCAGTCTCAAAAGAGACAACATTTTCTATAGAAAATCAGTCTCAAAAGAGACAACATTTTCTATAGAAAATCATTGTCAAAAGAGACAACATTTTCTATAGAAAATCATTGTCAAAAGAGACAACATTTTCTATAGAAAATCATTGTCAAAAGAGACAACATTTTCTATAGAAAATCATTGTCAAAAGAGACAACATTTTCTATAGAAAATCATTGTCAAAAGAGACAACATTTTCTATAGAAAATCATTGTCAAAAGAGACAACATTTTCTATAGAAAATCATTGTCAAAAGAGACAACATTTTCTATAGAAAATCATTGTCAAAAGAGACAACATTTTCTATAGAAAATCATTGTCAAAAGAGACAAAATTTTCTATAGAAAATCATTGTCAAAAGAGACAAAATTTTCTATAGAAAATCATTGTCAAAAGAGACAAAATTTTCTATAGAAAATCATTGTCAAAAGAGACAAAATTTTCTATAGAAAATCATTGTCAAAAGAGACAAAATTTTCTATAGAAAATCATTGTCAAAAGAGACAAAATTTTCTATAGAAAATCATTGTCAAAAGAGACAAAATTTTCTATAGAAAATCATTGTCAAAAGAGACAAAATTTTCTATAGAAAATCATTGTCAAAAGAGACAAAATTTTCTATAGAAAATCATTGTCAAAAGAGACAAAATTTTCTATAGAAAGTCATTGTCAAAAGAGACAAAATTTTCTATAGAAAATCATTGTCAAAAGAGACAAAATTTTCTATAGAAAATCATTGTCAAAAGAGACAAAATTTTCTATAGAAAATCATTGTCAAAAGAGACAAAATTTTCTATAGAAAATCATTGTCAAAAGAGACAAAATTTTCTATAGAAAATCATTGTCAAAAGAGACAAAATTTTCTATAGAAAATCATTGTCAAAAGAGACAAAATTTTCTATAGAAAATCATTGTCAAAAAGACAAAATTTTCTATAGAAAATCATTGTCAAAAGAGACAAAATTTTCTATAGAAAATCATTGTCAAAAGAGACAAAATTTTCTATAGAAAATCATTGTCAAAAGAGACAAAATTTTCTATAGAAAATCAGTTTTGAAAGAGACAAAATTTTCTATAGAAAATCAGTCTCAAAAGAGAGAAGAACATTATCTAAAAAAATTTTATCTCTTTTTGAGAAAAAGTTTTCAATTTCAATCACTTAAAAGCCTTCAGATCCAAAATTTCCTATAGAAATTGAGTCTCTAGAGATACAAATTAAATTAATGAATTGTACTGTTGTAATTTTACATTTAAAGACAAATTGATACGAATGTCAATATTAAGTGTCTGCATTTAAATCAGAATATTGCAAAAAAAAAAGCTAGAAAATAATATGGTGCATGTCATTGAATCGGTTTGGCGACTTAATAAAAATTTTCAAGTTTTTTTTTTAACAGATTTTTTGTATTTTTTTGAAAGGGGACCAGAGATTTTATTTCATTTGCTGCGTATAGAAGATAGAAGTAATGGAAAAAAATATATATAATAAGAAATGTCTTGTACAATTGTTGTTTGGTATTGGCACGTTTACTTTATGCGTTTCCGTTTGTTTTAATTTTTTTTTATCATTTTTATTTCAACTTTATTTGATTTGAAAAATTTATCAAAATTCAAATTTCTTGTTTCCGTTTTTATTTCTTCTGCTGTTGCTGGTTTTTTTCTCTGTACAGCTGACTGATTGCACAAAATGGATAGAAGTAATAATGTAATTCGTTTTTCCTACCACTTGGGCATTATTTAATATACTTGAAAGTAAATTGAAGTCTGTAAAGCTTGAAATTCTTACTCACTTCATTTTATAGGGCTTAAGTGGAGGATTTTTTTTCTGTTTCGAAGCAGGATTTGTTGCAAGTTTAGGAGGAAGCTGATGTTAAAGAAATGAAAATCGAAAATTAGTTAGTGGTGATGAAAATTTAATCTTACAAAACTTGTTAATAATCACAAACGGAAATGAAAAACAAACAAAGTTTGTGCGTTGGTTTTGCTTATTTTGAAAAGGATTTGAAGTTGTTTTTTGTTTAGATGGCAAATTATTAAACAAGAAGTTAAGTTTTTGTTTAAGGAATTGTAGGTTTTAGTTCTGAATTTTAGTTCACTTTTCATTACTTATTATTATGTGTACGATTTCATTTAAAACACAATTCATTTTGAAAATTTCTTTGTAATTTCATATCAAAATCGTGGTTTGTATAAATTTATTAAGCGGCTTATAGCAATTGTATTCTCCTGAATACAACAAGATATGTTAATTCTTAGAAGAGAAAATATTTTTGAAATCCTCTTAATCACCTTGATGTTTAAACATTTGACCTTATGAAAAAGTTTAAAATAAACAATTTAAATAATGCTTAATATTAAATTATTTAAAATTGTTAAGAAATATTTTAAATTTCTAAAACAGGCAGACTTTAAAACTTCTATTTATACAACAAGTCTAACCTTTATTCCCCAATATATAGTCCTCAGCATCTACTATCCCCCTACTCATCATCATTATTGATTTATGCAGATAAGCTTTATTATGTTCAAGTACAAAAAACCTACTTACAACAAGTACACGACAACAACAATAGCATTTTACTCAACATTTCTTTTACATTATTTTTACTTTCTTATTCTCGTTTCTTTCTTGTTTTTCTCTCTTCTTTTCAGCTTCTGTTCCCAGTTTATCATTATGCCGTTAGGCAATTTAAGGTGTTTCAATGTCAGCCCCTCACTCATCCCATGAAACAAAGCCGGTTGAGGGGTAAGTGTGTTAATATAAAATATGAAAATTATTTAACCTTCTTTTTCGACAAAACTGACAAAAGCAGCAGCTGAAATTCATATTTTTTTTCTTTACATTGTTTTGGTGGATTTGTTGGCAGGTTATCTAAACAAAGGTGGTTTTTGTTTTCCTTATTTGCCTTCTTCATATTTCTTTATTTTATTTGGAGCATTTTCTTTTTTCTTCAACTCGTCGAAGTTTGTTTTGATTAAAAGTGAATAATAATCATGTTGCTGTTGCAAAAAATCTTATTTAGAGGCTTGTTATTTTTTAAATGAAATTTTAAAGATTTTGATTGAAATGAAATTTAATTATTTACCTAAATTTTAACATCATAATTACTTATTTAGGAGGAATATTTTGTAAAGAATAAAATATCAAATTTTGGCTCACAGCTACTTCTAAATTACTTTAAAACTACCAAATAATTTTGTCTCTTTAGACAAAGATTTTCTATAGAAAATTTTTGCTCTTTAGACAAAGATTTTCTATAGAAAATTTTTGCCCTTTAGACAAAGATTTTCTATAGAAAATTTTTGCTCTTTAGACAAAGATTTTCTATAGAAAATTTTTGCTCTTTAGACAAAGATTTTCTATAGAAAATTTTTGCTCTTTAGACAAAGATTTTCTATAGAAAATTTTTGCTCTTTAGACAAAGATTTTCTATAGAAAATTTTTGCTCTTTAGACAAAGATTTTCTATAGAAAATTTTTGCTCTTTAGACAAAGATTTTCTATAGAAAATTTTTGCTCTTTAGACAAAGATTTTCTATAGAAAATTTTTGCTCTTTAGACAAAGATTTTCTATAGAAAATTTTTGCTCTTTAGACAAAGATTTTCTATAGAAAATTTTTGCTCTTTGGACAAAGATTTTCTATAGAAAATTTTTGCTCTTTAGACAAAGATTTTCTATAGAAAATTTTTGCTCTTTAGACAAAGATTTTCTATAGAAAATTTTTGCTCTTTAGACAAAGATTTTCTATAGAAAATTTTTGCTCTTTAGACAAAGATTTTCTATAGAAAATTTTTGCTCTTTACACAAAGATTTTCTATAGAAAATTTTTGCTCTTTACACAAAGATTTTCTATAGAAAATTTTTGCTCTTTACACAAAGATTTTCTATAGAAAATTTTTGCTCTTTACACAAAGATTTTCTTTAGACAATGATTTTCTATAGAAAGTTTTTGCTCTTTAGACAATGATTTTCTATAGAAAATTTTTGCTCTTTAGACAATGATTTTCTATAGAAAATTTTTGCTCTTTAGACAATGATTTTCTATAGAAAATTTTTGCTCTTTAGACAATGATTTTCTATAGAAAATTTTTGCTCTTTAGACAATGATTTTCTATAGAAAATTTTGCTCTTTAGACAATGATTTTCTATAGAAAATTTTTGCTCTTTAGACAATGATTTTCTATAGAAAATTTTTGCTCTTTAGACAATGATTTTCTATAGAAAATTTTTGCTCTTTAGACAATGATTTTCTATAGAAAATTTTTGCTCTTTAGACAATGATTTTCTATAGAAAATTTTTGCTCTTTAGACAATGATTTTCTATAGAAAATTTTTGCTCTTTAGACAATGATTTTCTATAGAAAATTTTTGCTCTTTAGACAATGATTTTCTATAGAAAATTTTTGCTCTTTAGACAAAGATTTTCTATAGAAAATTTTTGCTCTTTAGACAAAGATTTTCTATAGAAAATTTTTGCTCTTTAGACAAAGATTTTCTATAGAAAATTTTTGCTCTTTAGACAAAGATTTTCTATAGAAAATTTTTGCTCTTTAGACAAAGATTTTCTATAGAAAATTTTTGCTCTTTAGACAAAGATTTTCTATAGAAAATTTTTGCTCTTTAGACAAAGATTTTCTATAGAAAATTTTTGCTCTTTAGACAAAGATTTTCTATAGAAAATTTTTGCTCTTTAGACAAAGATTTTCTATAGAAAATTTTTGCTCTTTAGACAAAGATTTTCTATAGAAAATTTTTGCTCTTTAGACAAAGATTTTCTATAGAAAATTTTTGCTCTTTAGACAAAGATTTCTATAGAAAATTTTGCTCTTTAGACAAAGATTTTCTATAGAAAATTTTTGCTCTTTAGACAAAGATTTTCTATAGAAAATTTTTGCTCTTTAGACAAAGATTTTCTATAGAAAATTTTTGCTCTTTAGACAAAGATTTTCTATAGAAAATTTTTGCTCTTTAGACAAAGATTTTCTATAGAAAATTTTTGCTCTTTAGACAAAGATTTTCTATAGAAAATTTTTGCTCTTTAGACAAAGATTTTCTATAGAAAATTTTTGCTCTTTAGACAATGATTTTCTATAGAAAATATTCGCTCTTTAGACAATGATTTTCTATAGAAAATATTCGCTCTTTAGACAATGATTTTCTATAGAAAATATTCGCTCTTTAGACAATGATTTTCTATAGAAAATTTTTGCTCTTTAGACAGTGATTTTCTATAGAAAATTTCGTCTCTTTAGACAGTGATTTTCTATAGAAAATTTCGTCTCTTTAGACAGTGATTTTCTATAGAAAATTTCGTCTCTTTAGACAGTGATTTTCTATAGAAAATTTCGTCTCTTTAGACAGTGATTTTCTATAGAAAATTTCGTCTCTTTAGACAGTGATTTTCTATAGAAAATTTCGTCTCTTTAGACAGTGATTTTCTATAGAAAATTTCGTCTCTTTAGACAGTGATTTTCTATAGAAAATTTTGTCTCTTTAGACAATGATTTTCTATAGAAAATTTTTTCGCTTTTGATAATTTTCAATAGAAGATTTTGTCTCTTTTGATAGTGATTTGCTAGAGAAATTTTTGTCTCTTTTGAAAGTGATTTTCATTAAAATGATTCTTAGGATTTTTAAAGAGCTGATTAGATTGATTACCGCCTAATGTTCTTCTTATCATCTATCTAGTGCAAAATTTAAATTTATGGCCTTTTAAAATTATGTCTTCAATATTGTATCTACTTATTTTAAATAAGTCTCTTATTTTTCTATTTAAAACTAAATACTTATAATTCTATTTGTACAACATTTAAGACTCTTTTTTATTGTGGTGATAATAATATCAATGATGTTTGTCAAACATATAAATAGGATGTATTCTAAGCGTATATTCCACAGTATGTTGTTATAATTTTATTAAGTATTCATAGTATTTTTAGTGGAGATTCCACGAAAAAAAAATGGAAACTTGTTGATGATGAATAAATGAATATGAATTGAAATCAGCTTAAATATGAAATTCAAATATACCAAAAAATGAAATAAATGAATGACTGTGACAAGCAGTCATCTGGTACAAGAGTGACGGATACCGGCCATTTTCGAGGACTTAAGTACTTATGATATAATATGCGTTTGTATTTATGTGTAGGTGTTTCTGTAAAGAAAAAACTCTCTGGCTTGGGTGTGTTGTCAAGTGTTTTTATGTTAAGATGTCATCCCTTGTTATGTCGCGTATAAAACTTGTTGATGTTTACACCATCAGGATGTAAACTGTTGGAAAGGAATAAGAAAGGGAAATAGTATGATATGGTTGTTGTTGAACTGACACCTACTTATCATTTTTGTATATTTCATTTTTATTTTATTTTCTTTCTTATTGCTGTTTTTGACTTAATTTTATTTTATTAATTTGATGTGGTGTATCTATCTATATCTTCTTCTTTACCAAGTCAACTTATTTTATATTTATTTATAAGTTTGTTGACTTTGATTTTTCTTTTCACCTTACTTGTTGGCCCAAAAAATACGCAATAATAAGTCTTAGAAAAAGTTGACGATTTAAGCGTATTAATAAGATTTTATTTCAAATGTTATTAACGTCAAAAGTTTTTCGTAGAATTTGTATGTTACAGTCTTTTGTATTTTAAAGCTGTCACAAAATTATCTACATAAAAATCAGATTTTAAAGTACTTACATCTATAAAACTGTTAAAAATTACTGTTAAAAAACAAAAAATATTTTTAAATTTGAGACGTTGTCAAATTAAAGTTTTAAATTTTTTCTTAACTGAAATTATAAGAGACAAAAAAAAAACAATCAATACAATTTGTTGTTTTTGTACAAATACAATCAAATAAAAGAGCTTAATGAGGCCACTCTGTCATCTTCAATATGTCATTCAATCTTTAGATATCCTTTCCCCCTTATACAAACAATGAATCTTTTATACCTACACATATCTTTGTATGTGTATAAGTATTTTTCTAAATAAGTAATAACATATTGACTTTGATTGTAACAAGACACATATGGGTCTCATATCTTTTATCGTTACTTGCCCTCTTCCGTTTCCCGTATTTTTCTAAAGAGACAAAATAATAAGAAAAATATTAAAGTTCGAGACTAATATGTAGCATTTTCATGACAACTCAAGTTATTAGTGTCTACATGAACAAAAATTAGTAAATACAAATCAGACTGGGGATACAAAATGCTGTATGAAACTTCTAATACCCTAACAAATCAGCCTCAAAAAGACAAAATATTCTGTAGAAAATTAACCTCAACAGAGATAAAATATTCTATAGAAAATCATTCTCAAAAGAGACAAAATTTTCTATAGAAAATCAGTCTCAAATGAGACAAAATTTTCTATAGCAAATCAGTCTCAAATGAGACAAAATTTTCTATAGAAAATCATTGTCTAAAGAGACAAAATTTTCTATAGAAAATCATTGTCTAAAGAGACAAAATTTTCTATAGAAAATCATTGTCTAAAGAGACAAAATTTTCTATAGAAAATCATTGTCTAAAGAGACAAAATTTTCTATAGAAAATCATTGTCTAAAGAGACAAAATTTTCTATAGAAAATCATTGTCTAAAGAGACAAAATTTTCTATAGAAAATCATTGTCTAAAGAGACAAAATTTTCTCTAGAAAATCATTGTCTAAAGAGACAAAATTTTCTATAGAAAATCATTGTCTAAAGAGACAAAATTTTCTCTAGAAAATCATTGTCTAAAGAGACAACAATTTCTATAGAAAATCATTGTCTAAAGAGACAAAATTTTCTCTAGAAAATCATTGTCTAAAGAGACAAAATTTTCTATAGAAAATCATTGTCTAAAGAGACAAAATCTTCTATAGAAAATCATTGTCTAAAGAGACAAAATCTTCTATAGAAAATCATTGTCTAAAGAGCAAAAATTTTCTATAGAAAATCATTGTCTAAAGAGCAAAAATTTTCTATAGAAAATCATTGTCTAAAGAGCAAAAATTTTCTATAGAAAATCATTGTCTAAAGAGCAAAAATTTTCTATAGAAAATCATTGTCTAAAGAGCAAAAATTTTCTATAGAAAATCATTGTCTAAAGAGCAAAAATTTTCTATAGAAAATCATTGTCTAAAGAGCAAAAATTTTCTATAGAAAATCATTGTCTAAAGAGCAAAAAATTTTCTATAGAAAATCATTGTCTAAAGAGCAAAAATTTTCTATAGAAAATCATTGTCTAAAGAGCAAAAATTTTCTATAGAAAATCATTGTCTAAAGAGCAAAAATTTTCTATAGAAAATCATTGTCTAAAGAGCAAAAATTTTCTATAGAAAATCATTGTCTAAAGAGCAAAAATTTTCTATAGAAAATCATTGTCTAAAGAGCAAAAATTTTCTATAGAAAATCATTGTCTAAAGAGCAAAAATTTTCTATAGAAAATCATTGTCTAAAGAGCAAAAATTTTCTATAGAAAATCATTGTCTAAAGAGCAAAATTTTCTATAGAAAATCATTGTCTAAAGAGCAAAAATTTTCTATAGAAAATCATTGTCTAAAGAGCAAAAATTTTCTATAGAAAATCATTGTCTAAAGAGCAAAAATTTTCTATAGAAAATCATTGTCTAAAGAGCAAAAATTTTCTATAGAAAATCATTGTCTAAAGAGCAAAAATTTTCTATAGAAAATCATTGTCTAAAGAGCAAAAATTTTCTATAGAAAATCATTGTCTAAAGAGCAAAAATTTTCTATAGAAAATCATTGTCTAAAGAGCAAAAATTTTCTATAGAAAATCATTGTCTAAAGAGCAAAAGATTTTCTATAGAAAATCATTGTCTAAGGAGCAAAGATTTTCTATAGAAAATCATTGTCTAAAGAGCAAAAATTTTCTATAGAAAATCATTGTCTAAAGAGCAAAAATTTTCTATAGAAAATCATTGTCTAAAGAGCAAAAATTTTCTATAGAAAATCATTGTCTAAAGAGCAAAAATTTTCTATAGAAAATCATTGTCTAAAGAGCAAAAATTTTCTATAGAAAATCATTGTCTAAAGAGCAAAAATTTTCTATAGAAAATCATTGTCTATAGAGCAAAAATTTTCTATAGAAAATCATTGTCTATAGAGCAAAAATTTTCTATAGAAAATCATTGTCTATAGAGCAAAATTTTCTATAGAAAATCATTGTCTATAGAGCAAAAATTTTCTATAGAAAATCATTGTCTAAAGAGCAAAAATTTTCTATAGAAAATCATTGTCTAAAGAGCAAAAATTTTCTATAGAAAATCATTGTCTAAAGAGCAAAAATTTTCTATAGAAAATCATTGTCTAAAGAGCAAAAATTTTCTATAGAAAATCATTGTCTAAAGAGACAAAATTTTCTATAGAAAATCATTGTCTAAAGAGACAACATTTTTTATAGAAAATCAGTCTCAAAAGAGACAAAATTTAGAAAATTAGTCTCCACAGATGTTTATGTTTGCATAGAGATATAAAACGAATATTTATAATAATATATTATAAAGTTAACTTTTAAACACATATTGAATTTAAAACTTATTTCCGTTTCCGTTTATCCATATTATTCAACAAAATGCTAATGATCAAATTATTATAAACACTTGTTTATACAATTCATTAAATTAAAATTGAAAATCAACTCATTCTATAAAACACACATGTTTTTGCTGCATTAATTAGCAAGAATAGAAAGAGAGAGAAAAATTAAAAACTATAATAAATAAACACAAATGTATGAATAAGTAGATGAGTATATCTATACATATACACAAGTATTTACTAATATAACTAAATACTATTTAATATACATATTTAAAAAGTCACAATTGAAATGTCAGCAATTAATCAAATATAAATAAATCCGATTTGTATATTTGTATAGAGGTGTATTTTGTATATAAATATAATCATCTAAATACAGATACATATTGAAATGATTTGTATATAATACACAATAATCAATGAATACAAATCCTATTTAAATTACACAATAAGTACTATTCTATACGAATGAGTAAGAGTATAATAAATATAAATAAATTTCATAGAGATTTAACACATAAATACAGCTGTACATACACAGATATATCTGTAAGTCGACAAAAACAATCACACAAATCCATTGATAGCTAAAATCCTTAAAGAAAGTTATATAAAATTAAATACAATTGATAGACAATTTTATTTTGCTGGTAAAATTAAGACACAAAGTCATGTATTTATACTTACGAACATACATGTATATATGTATGACAAAAAAAAGGATAAAATAGGAAATCAAATACATGTGTATGTACAAATGTGTAGGTTTAACTTAAGATGCCCTTCAAATTTTTAAAGCTTAACGAATTTTGTATTGTAATTATTATTGATTTTTTTCTTTATGTTAAGATTTAAATACTTTTGTATAAAATCTTGATTTATATGCCATAACGAAAATTCTAAGAAATTTTTGATAATTTTGGGTATAAAAATACATTTTTTATAAGTATACGTCAAGATTTACCCCCTTTTACCTGTGATATATTCCCCACCCATTTTCCTTATAGCAAAAAACACATATGTAAGCCTAAAAGTATACAACGTTTTTATTGTTATCGCCAACCTAGAGACAAATGATGCCGGTAATGATGTCACACACGTGTTTTTTGATATTGCTGTTGGTTTTTCTTTTTATTTATGTTTGAGGAATATGTAAATGAAATTTCTGATAAAACAAAAAGAAAACGGAAGTTTAACACAAAAGATTCTGTAGATATCCTTTACAATATTAAGATACTAAGAAAGTTATGATACCTTGAGTTCGGTTGTACAGAACTTAACGCACCCTCAACTTAAAGTAAAAAATTTGTTGAAAAACTAACGAATTCTGATTTTCTGTAGAAAAACACGAGACAAAAGTTTCTTTAGAAAATCATAGAAAAGCTCAAAAGAGACAAAATTTTCTTTAGAAAATCATATATATAAAATTTTCTTTAGAAAATCATAGAAAATCTCAAAAGAGACAAAATTTTCTATGGAAAATCTGAGACAAAATTTTCTATAGAAAATCATTGTCAAAAGAGACAAAATTTTCTATAGAAAATCATTGTCACAAGAGACAAAATTTTCTATAGAAAATCATTGTCACAAGAGACAAAATTTTCTATAGAAATCATTGTCACAAGAGACAAAATTTTCTATAGAAAATCATTGTCAAAAGAGACAAAATTTTCTACAGGAAATCATTGTCAAAAGAGACAAAATTTTCTACAGGAAATCATTGTCAAAAGAGACAAAATTTTCTACAGGAAATCATTGTCAAAAGAGACAAAATTTTCTACAGGAAATCATTGTCAAAAGAGACAAAATTTTCTACAGGAAATCATTGTCAAAAGAGACAAAATTTTCTACAGGAAATCATTGTCAAAAGAGACAAAATTTTCTACAGGAAATCATTGTCAAAAGAGACAAAATTTTCTACAGGAAATCATTGTCAAAAGAGACAAAATTTTCTACAGGAAATCATTGTCAAAAGAGACAAAATTTTCTACAGGAAATCATTGTCAAAAGAGACAAAATTTTCTACAGGAAATCATTGTCAAAAGAGACAAAATTTTCTATAGAAAATCATTGTCAAAAGAGACAAAATTTTCTATAGAAAATCATTGTCAAAGAGACAAAATTTTCTATAGAAAATCATTGTCAAAAGAGACAAAATTTTCTATAGAAAATCATTGTCAAAAGAGACAAAATTTTCTATAGAAAATCATTGTCAAAAGAGACAAAATTTTCTATAGAAAATCATTGTCAAAAGAGACAAAATTTTCTATAGAAATTCATTGTCAAAAGAGACAAAATTTTCTATAGAAAATCATTGTCAAAAGAGACAAAATTTTCTATAGAAAATCATTGTCAAAAGAGACAAAATTTTCTATAGAAAATCATTGTCAAAAGAGACAAAATTTTCTATAGAAAATCATTGTCAAAAGAGACAAAATTTTCTATAGAAAATCATTGTCAACAGAGACAAAATTTTCTACAGAAAATCATTGTCAACAGAGACAAAATTTTGTATAGAAAATCATTGTCAAAAGAGACAAAATTTTCTACAGAAAATCATTGTCAAAAGAGACAAAATTTTCTATAGAAAATCATTGTCAAAAGAGACAAAATTTTCTACAGAAAATCATTGTCAAAAGGACAAAATTTTCTATAGAAAATCATTGTCAAAAGAGACAAAATTTTCTATAGAAAATCATTTTCTAAAGAGACAAAATTTTCTATAGAAAATCATTGTCAAAAGAGTCAAAATTTTCTATAGAAAATCATTGTCAAAAGAGACAAAATTTTCTATAGAAAATCATTGTCAAAAGAGACAAAATTTTCTATAGAAAATCATTGTCAAAAGAGACAAAATTTTCTATAGAAAATCATTGTCAAAAGAGACAAAATTTTCTATAGAAAATCATTGTCAAAAGAGACAAAATTTTCTATAGAAAATCATTGTCAAAAGAGACAAAATTTTCTATAGAAAATCATTGTCAACAGAGACAAAATTTTCTATAGAAAATCATTGTCAACAGAGACAAAATTTTGTGTAGAAAATCATTGTCAACAGAGACAAAATTTTGTGTAGAAAATCATTGTCAAAAGTGACAAAATTTTGTATAGAAAATCATTGTCAAAAGAGACAATATTTTCTATAGAAAATCATTGTCAACAGAGACAATATTTTCTATAGAAAATCATTGTCAACAGAGACAATATTTTCTATAGAAAATCATTGTCAACAGAGACAAAATTTTCTATAGAAAATCATTGTCAAAAGAGACAAAATTTTCTATAGAAAATCATTGTCAAAAGAGACAAAATTTTCTATAGAAAATCATTGTCAAAAGAGACAAAATTTTCTATAGAAAATCATTGTCAAAAGAGACAAAATTTTCTATAGAAAATCATTGTCAAAAGAGACAAAATTTTCTATAGAAAATCATTGTCAAAAGAGACAAAATTTTCTATAGAAAATCATTGTCAAAAGAGACAAAATTTTCTATAGAAAATCATTGTCTAAAGAGACAAAATTTTCTATAGAAAATCATTGTCTAAAGAGACAAAATTTTCTATAGAAAATCATTGTCTAAAGAGACAAATTTCAAATCAATCCTTCGAGAGACGAAATTCAGTCCATCGAGAGACAAAATTAATTACGAAAAGGCAAAAATTTCTATATAAAATCTGTCTCTAGAATAGAGCATATTACTTGTAGTAGAGTAAAATTGTTTTGTTGTAAGAAAAGTACCAGAAATATCAATTTGTCTTCTAATGAATAAGAAAGTTTATGTAATATTATGTCTGCTGCAAATAAGTTCATAGAAATGATTGAACTGAGTAGTCTAATAAATGTAAGATTAGATTTGTTACAATATTTATTTGACATTAGTTTTTTTGTTTTAATAATTAATTAAATCTGTCAAAATTAATGTAAGATCATTTAAGGATAAAGTTGGAATGGATTGAGATTTAGTTCCAGTTTTAGTTAATTTAAAGATTTTTTTCAATTTAAATTCTTTTGTCACAATTTATTAATTTCTACTTTAATTAGTATAAAAAATTATTCAAAACTTCCCCTAAACTTAATTATTTCCTTCCATACATCAAAATAAATTATTTACCATAAATTCTTTTCTAACTAAACTACTTAATCAATACAACTTAACATGCCCTGAAACCAACTTAAATTCTCCAACTAATTACAAAGAAAATCCATAAATTCACGTGTAATTCACTCACGCCCATCACGCCACTTTGCTTCGCAACCTTTCCATTGTTTTAAATGAAAATCACAGTTAAACACTTAATTAGCATGAAAAGTAACCATGAGTGAAATGTTTTCATTATCTGCTGCGGCAGACGATGCTGCTCACAAGCCAAAAATTTATCCGTAAAAAACATAAATTCCACAACAATACACACACGCAACTACATACATACTTAATTTTTTTGCCAACTAAAGTAACATATACATTCATATACACACATTTAACAGACAAGCCTGCCTTGTAGGGAGAGAAAGAGAGAAATGTGCAAAATATACAGGACTCATAAAAATCCTATAGAAACTGAAAGAAATTGTGAAAAAATGATTTTTAACGAGTTTTTATGACGTGGCAGTTTGATAATAAAATAAAAAAAAAAGAATAAAACGTATGAAAAAGAAGAAAACAACCTAAATACAAAAACAACAACGACAATAAACTGAAATAAAAATGTGAATAAAAAAAAAATGAAAAGCAAATAAAAAACGAAGGACTCATTAAATTAAATGCAGTGTAAAATGCTCATAAAACGCTTCCGCGGCTACATACGTCATTTTAAACGAGTGCGAGTGGTATACAACCTCTGCCGACAGCAACAACAATTGTTCACAAAAATTGTTTTTATTATTATTGTTGCTGTATACATACATACATGTGTGTGCGTATCTTTAAGGCATATGTTTAAAATAAGTGACTTTATAAACATGAAGCCAGGATATAAAGATTGATGTAATAAACAACTGACTGAATATTATTTTTTGGGGAATGGTTGTGTTGGCAGACTGAATGTGTCTATTGGAGTGTTTGGTTTTATTTTTAGTAGCAGTCATTGATAAATTTATTTAGTTACTGGAAGTACAGTGGGTTTAAGAACATTTTCATAGAAAAAATTTAAATTTTGAAAGAAAATTTTTTAAATTTTAAATAACCAAATTTTCCCCGCTTATCTCTATGTCTGGTTATATTTTATCGTAGAGATAAATTGAAAACTTTTATACAAAGATAATCGATAATACGATAATCGGGTTAGAGATAATGGACTTTAATTTACAAATATTTTGTTAAAAAATATCAATTTTTATTAAACATTGCTCATACCACCCGTTGTTCAATTAAAATTGTTTTTAAACACAGAAAGGGGAAAGTATAGTCTTATTCCTATACATATCGGTACAGCTCGCATATACGTAAGTAATTAGAAATTAATCATACCGCCAGCATTTCCATTGTTTTCTAGTGCTTGGTATGAGTAATATTTATCTATTACGCATTAAGTATACGTTCTGCTGCCCTAATATTTTATTCAATTTCATATTAAATATTAATTTTTTAAACATTTTGTATTATTTTGCAAGTATTTATATAATCAATTAATATATGAACAGTAAAAGTCCTGACTGTCTATATTTTGTTACATTAACATGAAGAAAGTCATAACGTTTTCAATACATCGAAAAATTTAACAAAAGTAGATGTACAACTTTTCCGAAAATATTCTCAGATGATGCAGGTTTTTGGTATTGAAAATGGCTAATATCGTATTCAGTATTTAACATAGCCTAAAGAGGAACTCAGCAAAGAAGAAAGCCGACTGACTTGGAGCCGTCATTTGTCCCATTATAATACCCGAAGTGTATCCTACCTAGACCCTTCATTTAAGATAATTAAATACGATAGAAAATCAACCTGTTGCATAGATAAGTGAATTTCGATACGAATTTCGAAATCTTAATTATAGAAGGACCAGGTAATGACACCTGGTTGACAAGCAGGTGGACCAGCAAAGAGATACTCTGACTAACCTGCGAGAGCAGGTTAGTCAACAAATACATTGTTAAGTATTTAATAGTGGACCGGTACTCGAAGCAACTCCAGGTTCGAATGTTGCGAATATCGAATGTCTATTAATGTCACATTCTGGATATTTCATAGACACCTCAGAGAGAGAGATGAAGCGGTCTGATTGCGAGTTTGCTATCAGTACATATACAGATATTTACCTCATCCAGTTTACAACCCTTTTAATTACTGATAAATACGCTTTGAAGATATTGCTTGAAACACACTTCCTTAATAAGACTCGGAATTAAAAACCATCCCCTACCTTCCCTTAGACTTGGAACCATTAGTATAAACAAAAAGTGAGTCAATTCTTGATCGTTCATTGTCCATTCTAACGGAAATATAGTTGACATCGCCCAAGTTGGAAGTATGCTAAAAGTTTCTGCTGCCATGAGGTTGACAAGCAGCAATGTAGCACCCAAAGAGAGCATGTCTTATGTACCATTTGCAACAGTAAAGCTTGAATTGTGTACCTAATACAGAAAAGTGCCGCTTCTATTTTCTCTGGGTTTACAACAATCCCTCTATTTGTGCTCTGTAGACATAGTATCCTAAGATCACTAATGTTTGAAGACATTGACAGATGGATGCAAAATGCTTGCCTGTGAAAGCGACTGTTACATCATTAAAATCCCAGCAGTTTGGCAAAGAGTCAATGCATAAGACTAACGTCTAACCACCTGATTGGCTATGAATCGTCTTTCGTCACGGATTTACTCTTTGTAAGAGAGGGTGAAGATAATCGCCATTTTAGTGTCCCCTTTGTAAGCGAGAGAGTGGACACTTAAAAAACAAACTTTAGCTTTTTGTCTGTCTCTTCGTAATCTATGGGGTGACGATTGACTTCCTCGTAGGAGAAGCATATGTTGAAATAGCTAATCAGCTGAGCAGTCGGAGGTTAGTGGTGACCCTAAGTGGTAGGTTAAATAGGTAGTTCGGGACCGAACTGCTAAGGTATGCTAAAGTTTCAAACAGTCTATAATCTAGGAGTTAATGGTATGATACCATAGAAGATGTAAAACACCAATCCTTACAACTGTCCACGTTTCGTCAACCTATAGAGAGGAAGATATACACGGAAGACATAATAATCCTATTGTACAGATGGGACAATCGGCTAGCTAATACCTAGACCTTCCAGGGATAATGAACTCCGATAAAACACTGTTGAAAGATCCTTCAATGTTTTCTATTTTTGTGCTTAAAAGATTTTTCTATGAATTTGAAACTAGATCTCTATCGGTTAGCTCTATAACATTCTTAAGTCGGAAGTTGTATACATACATTTCTATAATCAATTTGAATTGACTCAAAAACATAACAAAACGCAGACTGGAGCTGCTTCCTTCCAATAATATACATTCTGTTTGGGAACTTTTTATTATAAAACTTTAATAACTAATTTCTCATATTTTTTAAAATTTTCATTAAACTCTTCTAAAGCAACATCTAAAAACTTTAAATCACAACTCGTTCTTCCATATAAATTACAGCATTATAATATTAATGGATTTTCTACAAAACGATAAAAAATGTATAAATTTTACTATACAAGTGTTGCATTAAAAATAATAAATAAAATAAAATATTTATCTACAGTCACACACATTTAACATCCAGCTTGCATGTTACTATTACAACGCATATGAGTATTTTTACCAACAAATAAGTGAATATATCTTATGAAATGGCATTACAAATGCATTAAATTTCTTCATTTTTATAATTTTCCTTATAATAAACTTCAATTTTTTTTATAATTCCGTATGTATAGTGATGTTGTATTCGTTTTTTATAATGCATCTATCATCTCTCCTAAACTGTGTATAAAAAGAAAGTTTCTTTTTTTTTTTTTTTTTTTGTTCTTTTTTGAACAGAGTTTCCAATTATTGACATATGGGTGGGTATAATGTGACACATAACAGCGCCTTAGATAAAATTACAGAAAACATACAAAGGCACATAAAAAAAGAAAAATTATGGTAGAAAGAGTGTCTACATCTACAGTTGTGTGAGTAAACAGTGAAAATCAATGCTGGGAACTAAATTTTCAAAAAAAAAGTTGAGCTAATGTAAAAGTTTAATCATATTTAAAAATTTTTCAATTCTCCACAACTTTTAAAATTCGAAATATTTGTATAATTTGATAAAACCTTTACTTTTCTTGTATTGCACAACAAAATCCATTGAGAGCAAAAAACCTTTTTTACCAACACTGTAACTAAAACATACAATCCTAACCATACCTTGAGTATTGGGCCACAAATACTGTCTGTCTGCTTTCCAATTGGCAAACATGACGAACATAAGAATGCAACAGGACCATAAGAAAATAACTAAAAAAGAAAGTAAAAGAGAAAAAAATAACCAGCAACAGAAATAAATTCAAACAACAGGAAAGGGAAATAAAACATGAACACATACATACCAATGTGTGCGTGTTTATTTATGATTAATCGATTTTACGATGATGGCATCATATTTAAAGCATAAAAGTTATAACAAAAAGACATATTTCGAAAAAATTTATTGTATTTAGCAAAAGAACAGAGTTCTTTGGAAAATTCTAAACTAAATCGCTCAACCAGATACATATGAGCATAAGTATATTAAAGCCTTATAAAAAAAGGAAATTGTGCGAATACTTTTTTTACAAAACATAACAATAATCATATGTGAACATAATAATAAAATTATTCATTATGTTTTATCTTTTTATATACATAAGCGTTGTTATTGTTGGGTTCATTTTAACTTTTGTTAAAAAGCTGCTGCCTTTTTTTGACGTATTAACAAAGAAGGGTTAACTTTTCTCTTTTTCTGTTGGGTATTTTATAAAGCTACTTAGGCTTAAGTCATTATTAAAAAAAGAAGAGAAATTTATATACAAATTGTATATTCTTTCTTTAAAAGTGACAAAAACAGTGAATTAAAATCTAGCAAAGGGTTAATTAAAAGTCTTAGCTAGTTCAATTCTAGTTCAAGTTCTAGTTAAGTTCTAGTTCAATTCTAGTTCAGATTTCTAAGTTCAGTTCTTACTAGTTTCTAGTTTCTAGTTCAGTTCTAGTTCAGTTCTAGTTCAGTTCTAGTTCAGTTTCTAGTTCAGTTCTAGTTCAGTTCTAGTTCAGTTCTAGTTCAGTTCTACTTCAGTTCTAGTTCAGTTTCTAGTTCAGTTCTAGTTCAGTTCTAGTTCAGTTTCTAGTTCAGTTCTAGTTCAGTTCTAGTTCAGTTCTAGTTCAGTTCTAGTTCAGTTCTAGTTCAGTTCTAGTTCAGGTTCTAGTTCAGTTCTAGTTCAGTTCTAGTTCAGTTCTAGTTCAGTTCTAGTTCAGTTTTAGTTCAGTTCTAGTTCAGTTCTAGTTCAGTTCTAGTTCAGTTCTAGTTCAGTTCTAGTTCAGTTCTAGTTCAGTTCTAGTTTAGTTCTAGTTCAGTTCGAATTTAAAAAAAATTTTAAAAATCTGATGTTTAGTGAAAAATCATATTTTTCATTACAAAAATTATGTTTATAGCTTAAAATCTGTGAAAAAATATAATTTAAGTACAAAATTATTTTAGTAAAATACTAAATTTTCACATTTAAACCTGCCTTTTTTTGACGTATTAACAAGAAGGGTTTAACTTTTCTCTTTTTCTGTTGGGTATTTTATAAAGCTACTTAGGCTTTAAGTCATTATTAAAAAAGAAAGAGAAATTTATACAAATTGTATATTCTTTCTTAAAAGTGACAAAAACAGTGAATTAAATCTAGCAAGGGTTAATAAAAGTCTTAGCTAGTTCAATTCTAGTTCAGTTTCTAGTTAAGTTCTAGTTCAATTCTAGTTCAGTTCTAGTTCAGTTCTAGTTCAGTTCTACTTCAGTTCTAGTTTCAGTTCTAGTTCAGTTCTAGTTCAGTTCTAGTTCAGTTCTAGTTCAGTTCTAGTTCAGTTCTAGTTCAGTTCTAGTTCAGTTCTAGTTCAGATCTACTTCAGTTCTAGTTCAGTTCTAGTTCAGTTCTAGTTCAGTTCTAGTTCAGTTCTAGTTCAGTTCTAGTTCAGTTCTAGTTCAGTTCTAGTTCAGTTCTAGTTCAGTTCTAGTTCAGTTCTAGTTCAGTTCTAGTTCAGTTCTAGTTCAGTTCTAGTTCAGTTCTAGTTCAGTTCTAGTTCAGTTCTAGTTCAGTTCTAGTTCAGTTCTAGTTCAGTTCTAGTTCAGTTCTAGTTCAGTTCTAGTTCAGTTTCTAGTTCAGTTCTAGTTTCAGTTCCAGTTCAGTTCTAGTTCAGTTCTAGTTCAGTTCTAGTTCAGTTCTAGTTCTTTCTAGTTCAGTTCTAGTTCAGTTCTAGTTCAGTTCTAGTTCAGTTCTAGTTCAGTTTCTAGTTCAGTTCTAGTTCAGTTCTAGTTCAGTTCTAGTTCAGTTCTGTTTCAGTTCTAGTTCAGTTTCTAGTTCAGTTCTAGTTCAGTTCTAGTTCAGTTCTAGTTCAGTTCTAGTTCAGTTCTAGTTCAGTTCTAGTTCGTTCTAGTTCAGTTCTAGTTCAGTTCTAGTTCAGTTCTAGTTTCAGTTCTAGTTCAGTTCTAGTTCAGTTCTAGTTCAGTTCTAGTTCAGTTCTAGTTCAGTTCTAGTTCAGTTCTAGTTCAGTTCTAGTTCAGTTCTAGTTCAGTTCTAGTTCAGTTCTAGTTCAGTTCTAGTTCAGTTCTAGTTCAGTTCTAGTTCAGTTCTAGTTCAGTTCTAGTTCAGTTCTAGTTCAGTTCTAGTTCAGTTCTAGTTCAGTTCTAGTTCAGTTCTAGTTCAGTTCTAGTTCAGTTCTAGTTCAGTTTCTAGTCAGTTCTAGTTCAGTTCTAGTTCAGTTCTAGTTCGTTCTAGTTCAGTTCTAGTTCAGTTCTAGTTCAGTTCTAGTTCAGTTCTAGTTCAGTTCTAGTTCAGTTCTAGTTCAGTTCTAGTTCAGTTCTAGTTCAGTTCTAGTTCAGTTCTAGTTCAGTTCTAGTTCAGTTCTAGTTCAGTTTCTAGTTCAGTTCTAGTTCAGTTCTAGTTCAGTTCTAGTTCAGTTCTAGTTCAGTTCTAGTTCATTCTAGTTCAGTTCTAGTTCAGTTTCTAGTTCATTCTAGTTCAGTTCTAGTTCAGTTTCTAGTTCAGTTCTAGTTCAGTTCTAGTTCAGTTCTAGTTCTAGTTCAGTTCTAGTTCAGTTCTAGTTAGTTCTAGTTCAGTTCTAGTTCAGTTCTAGTTCAGTTTCTAGTTCAGTTCTAGTTCAGTTCTAGTTAAGTTTCTAGTTCAGTTCTAGTTCAGTTCTAGCTCAGTTCTAGTTCAGTTCTAGTTCAGTTCTAGTTCAATTCTAGTTCAGTTCTAGTTCAGTTCTAGTTCAGTTCTAGGTCAGTTCTAGGTCAATTCTACTTTAGTTCTAGTTCAGTTCGAATTTAAAAAATTTTAAAAAATCTGAGTTTAGTGAAAATCATATTTCATTACAAAAATTATGTTTATAGCTGAAAATCTGGGAAAAAATATATTAAGTACAAAATAATTTTTAGTAAAATTTTCATATTTAAACCAAAAATGACAACTACCCATTTAGAAAAATATAAATCCTATAAAGAACAAAAATGAACAAAAAGATTTAATTCAGCCTAGAAAAGTCATTGATGGTGACATTTAATGTTGTCGTCACATTTGATTTTTTATTACATCATACATGGAGCAATAAAAAAGTATAAAATCTATAAATATAAAAGAAAGTGTGTGTTTGAGTCTTATGTTTTTATTGAACGAAGGACTTTTTTCGATATTTATTGGCAGGATACTTACATTATTTTAGCAGAAAATGAAGAAAATAAGTAAGTGTGTGTGCGTGTTTATATTATTAGAGGATAATAAGGATAAATATTGGCAGTGATTGAAAATTGTTTAACGAAATTAAAAAAACCGAACAGAGAAATAAAGTAAAGAAATAAGACATATTGTGAAAGGGAGTAAATAACAGTTTTTTTTCTACTGTCCTAATCAGCTTTAGATTGTTTAATAAATTACTTTATTTTATGCTACACCCTCAATAACAGCCGTGTTGAGTTTGTTTTATATTTTTTTTCTGGGTAAAAATATAAATTAATATAAAGCAATTTAATTTTCTCAATTTATTTATTTTTAATTAACTTTTCATCCAAACCATCATATTATAAATTAGAAAATAAAACTAAAAAAATTTCACTGTCATTTAAAGCAGACACCAAAGCAGGCAAAGAAGAGAGATAGAGAGCAAGTGCTATTTAAAGGAAAATGTAGTTAAAAATCTTAAGCAATAATATCATAATCATCTGTAGCCTTAAATTGACTCAATAACTAAATGTTTCTTGTTATACTAACAACTACATCTATAACTGACTGACTGTCTGACACACTGAAAGACAGTTAGACATAAAGACAGTTAAAACATTGCTGTCTGTTTTATTACTTTATCTTGATCATAATTTCTATAATCAAAGTTTTATTAAGAAAGTATTTTCTCTACAAAAAAATATATGAAAATGAATTAAATCTTTCTCTTTGTAAGTAACAACGACAACTTTATCTTTAGTTTCTTTGTGGATATAACGTCAAGGGAAGTTAGTGTATGTGTGTTCGCTTACTGCTGTTGCTATTTTTCTAAAGTTGTTATTTTAATTTGAAATAAAATTCAACCCACTTTTATGCTGCCACGCCATAAAATTAAACAAATATCATTAAATGTGGAAGCGCATACTGCACATTTGTTGTTGTTTTGTGGAGTTTGTACCACAAATTCAAATTAACTCTTTGCTTGTGCTGTTACAATTCTAATAAGTTTAATTTGAAACAATCTAATCTGGATAAAATATACGGATTGTGGGAAAGAGTTATATTTGTATTTGGAATAGTAATGGATAGTCGCCTAGTGTAAACTAGCATACCCTGGGTGCTTCGCTACCCTAACTTAAATTAAATACATACAAAATTTTGTTTACTTTTATAATAAAATTAAAATTGATTAAACATTTTTTTAATGTTTTAGTTTTATACGTTCAATGTCACGTGATTAAATTCGCATTCAGTAAGAAGCTTGTATTTTTAGTTTCATTCGTTTAGCTTCCACATTATAGAAAATTTCGAAAGTACTATTTGAAAAAAGTACTATAAATACCTCTAATAGATTAATATTTAATCAAAAATTTTTTGTTTCTGTGTTCAATATTATATACAATTCAAAAAATATAGTTTGATGAATGAATGAAAAGTACCAAAAGTCCCTTTCAGTAGATTCTCATTCACTAAGGTCCTTACATTTTAAATTTTATTTTCAATATCTATGTTCAATATTGTAAAAATATCTAAAAGTACCATCGGAAAAACGAAAAAGTACAAAAATTTCTCTCAATAAATTCTCATTTAATAAGGACCGTGTGTTCCGGTTAACCATTATAAAGAATTTAAAAGGTACCATTTGATAGAAAAGTACGAAATAGTTCCCACTTACAGAATATTGTTTAGTCAAGACCATGTATGTGAAAATAATGTTCCTAGGTTGAATATTTTAGAAAATTAAAAAAGTACCATTTATGAGATAAAAAGTACTAAAAAGTTCTTTCTTAAAGAATCTTATTCAATGAGGACCGTGTATGTTTAATAATCATGTGTTTTGAATTCATATTATAGAACATACAGAGTATCATTTGAAGAATGAAAAAGTACCAAAAGTGGAATAAATTCTACCTTAGTGGAAAGTACTAATAAAAATAGTACAGTTTTTCCCCTTTTCCCTTAGAAATATAGTTTTTTGAGAATTAAGTTTACAAAATGTTCCGTACTTATGTAAAACTATATATCACTGATAAAACTCAAACGATTCAAATCTGCATTCATTTGTTCCAGAAAAATAGTGCTTTCAAAAAGTACCAAACAATTTACTCGAATTTGGTCCTCTATATATATCTTAGTACTCGAATTCCTAAATAATAGGTATATCAAAGCTTATTTTGTGTGAGTAAATAAACTACTTTTTAAAATTTTATAAAAATTGGCTCAATGAGTTTGAATAAAATTAAATATCCCGTTTTTTCCCTTTTTGGTACTTTTTTTCCGCAGTGAAATAGCAAAAATTTATTACAATAAATATTATAGTGTTAGTCCATAATTTAATAGGAATAATTCAATAAACCGAAAAAGTGTTCTTAATGTGCCAAAAAAGTACCATAAATACAGTTTTCTCCCTTTTACACTCAAAAGGACTGAATATTAAAAAAGTACGAAACAGGTGTCTCATAATTTTGGTATATGTATCCAAAATATTTATAAAAATTTTATTATGTTAATTAGTTCAAAGTTATAAAGGTACAAAAAAGGTACCAAAATCACAATTTAACCCTTAAAAGTACGAATTTCAAAAAGTACCAGGCACCCATCTGCTCATTTTAAGAATAGATTCAGGTGCATTTAAAATTTTTCTTCACTAATATTGTGTAAGATATTTAAGAAAACCTGTTTTACCCGTTTTTTTCCCTTTTTATAAGTAAATGTACAAATTTCCAAAAATCCCTCCTTAGTGGATCTACATAACCAACAACACATCTACTGTCAAAATTTCATGATTCTAGGTTCAACCGTTTGGGCTGTGCGATGATGAATCAGTCAGTCAGTAACGCTTCTCTTTTATATACATATATAGATAACAATATGATTAAATTAAAAATAATAAATAAACTGTTTACATCACTTACCCTTTAATATACTCTCATTATCACTCCTTATTTTTATTAATTAAACCGAAACCGAACCGTTTTGCCGTTTTATTTACACTATTTGCCATAGTGGCAACTCTATATTATGCATTTACTTAAAAAAAGGAGGAAAACACTTGTGAATTTGTTTTCATAAACAATACACAAAAAAACTTAAACATTTCTTGCTTTGCTTTGATTTTGCTAGCGAACTTGCGCTCTTTTCTTTATTTAAATGAAGCAAAAGCTTTTCACAACAACAAACACACCCCTTTAAAATCATGCGTAAAGAGATTATACATAGACGAGACAACAAAAACTTAACACACCACTTAATAAAAAAAAACATTATGACATGTCTGCTTTTGCATTATTTTTCATGCATTTTTTCTTTTACAGATTTATTTTAATAAAACTTTATTTTATAATCAACTTTTTACGATTTTTCTTTGATATTTTATTACAATAGATTAATACACTTATTATTTGATAGATGTTAAAACAATTAAAACATTTGCACTAAATTTAATTGACAATTAAGAACGAGCAACGGATAACAACGTCTGATTTTAATAGCGGCCGATTAAGAACTGAATACAAATGGCAAATAGTAGGTGTAGAGTTGCCCAGCAAAGGGGATATTTTATATAACGGGATTTTATAACTGAAATGCGAAAATGGTAATACAGCAGGGATTGGATATGATGATTATGGTACATAATAGTCTTATAGTTAATAGTTAGTTAGTTAGTAGTTAGTTAGTTAGTTAGTTAGTTAGTTAGTTAGTTAGTTAGTTAGTAGTTAGTTAGTTAGTTAGTAGTTAGTTAGTTAGTTAGTAGTTAGTTAGTTAGTTAGTTAGTTAGTTAGTTAGTTAGTTAGTTAGTTAGTTAGTTAGTTAGTTAGTTAGTTAGTTAGTTAGTTAGTTAGTTAGTTAGTTAGTTAGTTAGTTAGTAGTTAGTTAGTTAGTTAGTTAGTTAGTTAGTTAGTTAGTTAGTAGTTAGTTAGTTAGTTAGTTAGTTAGTTAGTTAGTTAGTTAGTTAGTTAGTTAGTTAGTAGTTAGTTAGTTAGTTAGTTAGTTAGTAGTTAGTTAGTTAGTTAGTTAGTAGTTAGTTAGTTAGTTAGTTAGTTAGTTAGTAGTTAGTTAGTTAGTTAGTTAGTAGTAGTTAGTTAGTAGTTAGTTAGTTAGTTAGTTAGTTAGTAGTTAGTTAGTTAGTTAGTTAGTTAGTTAGTTAGTTAGTTAGTTAGTTAGTTAGTTAGTTAGTTAGTTAGTTAGTTAGTTAGTTAGTTAGTTAGTTAGTTAGTTAGTTAGTTAGTTAGTTAGTTAGTTAGTTAGTTAGTTAGTTAGTTAGTTAGTTAGTTAGTTAGTTAGTTAGTTAGTTTAGTTAGTTAGTTAGTTAGTAGTAGTTAGTTAGTAGTTAGTTAGTTAGTTAGTTAGTTAGTAGTTAGTTAGTTAGTTAGTTAGTTAGTTAGTTAGTTAGTTAGTTAGTTAGTTAGTTAGTTAGTTAGTTAGTTAGTAGTTAGTTAGTTAGTTAGTTAGTTAGTTAGTTAGTTAGTTAGTTAGTTAGTTAGTTAGTTAGTTAGTTAGTTAGTCAGTTAGTTAGTTAGTTAGTTAGTTAGTTAGTCTATATAAAATTTTTGTAAATGATACCATTAATCATTTCTTCGATCCCCATACCTATATTCCCATTAATTCAAAAAAGTATTAATACATATAATTTTACAAATTTTCAATTAAAAATCATATAGAGTCAATATTAAAATTCATAAAAGTATTAAAAGTATTAATACATATAATTTAATAAATTTTCAATTAAAAATCATATAGAGTCAATATTTAAATAAATCAGTAAAAGAAGAACAATAATTCAAGTAAAATGCGAAGTTATTTCGTTTTCGCTTTTGTTTTGTTTTGTGTTCTGTGTTTTGTTTTTGTAGTTTTTTGTCTTTTTTAAAGCCTCTTACGCATGAGTTTAAGAGACGGTTGTAGTTGTTGTGAGTTAAAACTTTTGCATCATACAAAAAAAACAGCAAAGTTCTTAGTAAAAGCAGAGCGTGAAAAAATTAAAATGTTTGTTTACAAAAAGCAATTCAGCAATTGTTTTCACCTTTTTTTAATGGAAAGTACGTACATAATAAGTATAGAGTTGCCATTTCTGTAAAGTTTGTAAATAAAACGGTTCGGTTTCGGTAATGAAATAAACAGTGTTTTTTAAACACTTTATAAGGAGGTACAATGAGAGTTCATAAAAGGTGAGTTATGAAAATAGTATATTAAGCTGTAAATGAAATAAAATGTATTCATAGTTTTTTCAAACTATATACATATATATTAAATATAATAGAAATTAATTTTGAAGCGAAAAGATTGAAATTTGTGACGATATGCATATCAAAAGGGGTGGAAGGTAGAAGGTAGAAGGCAAATTGGAAATTTTAAATATCAGCAAAATAGCTGTAAATGCATAGAAGTGAGTATTTCGAAAGCAAATATTTTATATAATTAAATGCACTTTATTCCAGTAAAGCCATAATTTCCGATTTTGGAGAAGGATCCGAGATGTCAGAAGATCCTTTAAGGGTGAAATGTATTTGCAGTCAAGCCATTAACACTGATAAATTATGTCCTAGGATCGAAAGGTATTTATAGGCGTGGCAAAAAAAAATAATTTTTATATTTTTGGAAATGTTTTTAATTCTAGGGTCTGACCGACTAACTCTAGTGTATAATCTTGAATATCTTTAGTGTTATCTATTCAAATTTTATATGTATATCATTCGAAAAGGATTTCAAAGGATGTTTAACATTAACCTATTGAGCGGCATCTCAAAAAAAAATAATCATTTTCTGGAGGATTTTTTGTATGTGGGCTTGGGTGAAAAAGATGTGTGTGCAAAATTTCACCCAGTTATCGGTATATACACAGAATTTCAAAGTTTCACAGATGGAACCTAGTATTTTGTTAAATCGATATTTTTTAATTTTATTTAAAATAATTTAAATATGTAAATATAAAATTTATTGTAAAAATATGTAATACAGAGATTACAAAACACAATTAGTGTTAGGAAAATTACAAATATGCTATAAAAGTGTTAGAAATATGCAAAATTTAAGCATTTAAAGCCAACTATGCAATTTATGCATTTATAACAAAATATGCAACAACAAATCGATGTCATTTTGTAGCAAATTTTTTTATTCGAAATGTAAACTAATTAAAAGTTATTTTGGGTTACTGACTACTACATGCATTTGCATAGAAATCCTTGCCCTACTTATAGGTCAAGGTTTTTATTCTACTATTCAGTACCTGGGATGCACATTTGATTTTAAAATTGTATGTGAATTGATATTGAAAAATTTACCAAGCATACCCTTGTACCGCTGTATTTAGAAAGCTCTGTTTTTAAATAACTATTTTGTTATTATTGAAATGCTGAGATTTAAAATCCCGGGATCCCGAAACCGGGATTTATTTAAAATCCCGAATCTCGTAATTTCTAAAAATCAATCCCGATTGACATCCCTATCAAAAAAATATATAGTTATTTAGGTATATTTCTAAAATTATTGTTTTATAAAACTACAAAAATTTATCCTTAACTTACTGCCAGCAACATAAATCAATCAATCTACACTCTTACTTTTCGATATTTCGTTCCGAAAAAACAAATTTTTAAAGATTGTACTTGGAAATTATTTAAAACGTTTATGTGAAAATAATAATATGGTTATATAAAAATAAGAAATAAACTGTTTACTTTACTTACCCTTTAATACACTCTGATTAACATTCCTTATTTTTGTTAATTAAACCGAAACCGAACCGTTTACCGTTTTATTTACACTATTTGCCATAGTGGCAACTCTATATTATGCATTTACTTAAAAAAAGAAGAAAACACTTGTGAATTTGTTTTCATAAACAATACACAAAAAACTTAAACATTTCTTGCTTTGCTTTGATTTTGCTAGCGAACTTGCGCTCTTTTCTTTATTTAAATGAAGCAAAAGCTTTCCACAACAACAACACCACCTTTTTAAAATCATGCGTAAAGAGATTTTACATAGGCGAGACAACAAAAACTTAACACACCACTTAATACGCAAACAATTATGACATGACTGAATTTGCACATTTTTTTATGCATTTTTTCTTTTACAGATTTATTTTAATAAAACTTTAATTTACTATTGACTTTTTACGATTTTTATTTGATATTTTATCAAATTAGATTAATACACTTATTATTTTATTGATTTTTAAAACATTTTAAAACACTTTTCCTAAATTTAATTTGCAATTGAAAACGAGCAACGGATAACAACGTGTGATTTTAATAGCGAACAATTAACAACTGAATGCAAATGTCAAATGTTAGTAGATGTAGAGTTGCCCAGGAAAGGGGATATTTTATATAACGGGATTTTATTAACTGAAATGCGAAAATAATGGTAATACAGCAGGGATTGGATATGATTATGGTACATAATTAGTTTTATAGTTAGTTAGTTAATAAGTTAGTTAGTTAGTTAGTTAGTTAGTTAGTAGTTAGTTAGTTACTAGTTAGTTAGTTAGTTAGTTAGTTAGTTAGTTAGTTAGTTAGTTAGTTAGTTAGTTAGTTAGTTAGTTAGTTAGTTAGTAGTTAGTTAGTTAGTTAGTTAGTTAGTTAGTTAGTTAGTTAGTTAGTTAGTTAGTTAGTTAGTTAGTTAGTTAGTTAGTTAGTTAGTTAGTTAGTTAGTAGTTAGTTAGTTAGTTAGTTAGTTAGTTAGTTAAGTTAGTTAGTTAGTTAGTTAGTTAGTTAGTTAGTTAGTTAGTTAGTTAGTTAGTTAGTTAGTTAGTTAGTTAGTTAGTTAGTTAGTTAGTTAGTTAGTTAGTTAGTTAGTTAGTTAGTTAGTTAGTTAGTTAGTTAGTAGTTAGTTAGTTAGTTAGTTAGTTAGTTAGTTAGTTAGTTAGTTAGTTAGTTAGTTAGTTAGTTAGTTAGTTAGTTAGTTAGTTAGTTAGTAGTTAGTTAGTTAGTTAGTTAGTTAGTTAGTTAGTTAGTTAGTTAGTTAGTTAGTTAGTTAGTAGTTAGTTAGTTAGTTAGTTAGTTAGTTAGTTAGTTAGTTAGTTAGTTAGTTAGTTAGTTAGTTAGTTAGTTAGTTAGTTAGTTAGTTAGTTAGTTAGTTAGTTAGTTAGTTAGTTAGTTAGTTAGTTAGTTAGTTAGTTAGTTAGTTAGTTAGTTAGTTAGTAGTTAGTTAGTTAGTTAGTTAGTTAGTTAGTTAGTTAGTTAGTTAGTTAGTTAGTTAGTTAGTTAGTTAGTTAGTTAGTTAGTTAGTTAGTTAGTTAGTAGTTAGTTAGTTAGTTAGTTAGTTAGTAGTTAGTTAGTTAGTTAGTTAGTTAGTTAGTTAGTAGTTAGTTAGTTAGTTAGTTAGTAGTTAGTTAGTTAGTTAGTTAGTTAGTTAGTTAGTTAGTTAGTTAGTTAGTTAGTTAGTTAGTTAGTTAGTTAGTTAGTTAGTTAGTTAGTTAGTTAGTTAGTTAGTTAGTTAGTTAGTAGTTAGTTAGTTAGTAGTTAGTAGTTAGTTAGTTAGTTAGTTAGTTAGTTAGTAGTTAGTTAGTTAGTTAGTTAGTTAGTTAGTTAGTTAGTTAGTTAGTTAGTTAGTTAGTTAGTTAGTTAGTTAGTTAGTTAGTTAGTTAGTTAGTTAGTTAGTTAGTTAGTTAGTTAGTTAGTTAGTTAGTTAGTTAGTTAGTTAGTTAGTTAGTTAGTTAGTTAGTTAGTTAGTTAGTTAGTTAGTTAGTAGTTAGTTAGTTAGTTAGTTAGTTAGTTAGTTAGTTAGTTAGTTAGTTAGTTAGTTAGTTAGTTAGTTAGTTAGTTAGTTAGTTAGTTAGTAGTTAGTTAGTTAGTTAGTTAGTTAGTTAGTTAGTTAGTTAGTTAGTTAGTTAGTTAGTAGTTAGTTAGTTAGTTAGTTAGTTAGTTAGTTAGTTAGTTAGTTAGTAGTTAGTTAGTTAGTTAGTAGTTAGTTAGTTAGTTAGTTAGTTAGTTAGTTAGTTAGTTAGTTAGTTAGTTAGTTAGTTAGTTAGTAGTTAGTTAGTTAGTTAGTTAGTTAGTTAGTTAGTTAGTAGTTAGTTAGTTAGTTAGTTAGTAGTTAGTTAGTTAGTTAGTTAGTTAGTTAGTTAGTTAGTTAGTTAGTTAGTTAGTTAGTTAGTAGTAGTTAGTTAGTTAGTTAGTTAGTTAGTTAGTTAGTAGTTAGTTAGTTAGTTAGTTAGTTAGTTAGTTAGTTAGTTAGTTAGTTAGTTAGTTAGTTAGTTAGTAGTTAGTTAGTTAGTTAGTTAGTTAGTTAGTTAGTTAGTAGTTAGTTAGTTAGTTAGTTAGTTAATTAGTTTATTAGTCTTAGAACACTTGCACTTTCATATCAAATTTGGTATAAATTGTTGCCATTAATCATCCCTGCTGTATTTCCATCACTTTTTTTATTTTAATTATTTACAAATACCTTTATATTGCAATTTCCCCTTGGCTTAGCAACTCTGCTTTAGTGAAAGAATAAATCAAAGAAAAATATGAAGCATTCCTTCTTTCCTTTGTTTCGTGCTTTGTTGTGGTAGGTTTTTGCCTTTTTGAAAGCCCTTTACGCATGAGCTTCCGATATTGTGTTGTTGCTGAGAGTGAAAGCTTTTACATCACATAAAAAATAAACAAAGTTCTCGAAAAAAGCACAGCATGATAAACTTTACTTTTTGGTTTACAAAAAAAAAAAGCAAATCAGCAATTGTTCTCATCATTTTTAAGTGAAAGTAAATGAATGATAAGTATAGAGTTGCCATTTCTACAAAGAGCATAAATAAAACGGTTCGGTTTCGGTAATAAAATAAACATTTTATATAGTTTTATAAGGAGATAAAATTAGAGTTTATAAAAGGTGAATTATAAAAATAGCACATTAAGGTGTGAATACAAAAATGTTATTTATTGAAGCCAATAGATTGAATTTTGTGACGAAATATCAAAATGGGTTTATTCGACTTGTAACCAAATTCGAAGGTTGGATTAAGCTCCAGCTCATTCTTATAAAAAATATACTTCGGACTCTGGGTTAAAATGTTTGTTGTCATTGTATATTTATATGTCAAGCGAAAAATAAGAGCATACAACTAGTTCCCGATTTAGATTAGTATTATGTATTTCTATTTTATTATAAAATCAAATGTAAATATGAATTGAAGAACTTAGCTTACCTTATCATTAATATTGGATCCAAAAACATGGTTTGTTACAGGTAGTAAGTATATCATTCATTTAATGTCTCACTATTCCTAGTTGTGTTTAAATCTTATTCCTTATATTTCAATTTAAAAAAATCAAAACGGAAAGATTCTGTTTTTTGAAGGAATCTGCTACAAAGTACATTAAATTCATAACTCAAAACTAAGCTCAATTTTTTAATTTAAATCTAATAATTGCAATTTGAATACACACAAATATTTTATAGACTAACGTTAGCAAATTCCACAATCTATCTATCTGTCTATCTGCCAGTTCGTCTGTCTATATCTATACCTTACATCTATTTGCCTGTCAACTTATTGCCATCTTCATGTTGTACTTAATGACAGTGATGACATCACAAAGAGTCTGTAAATACATACAACTTTATTACAAACGTGGTTAAACTGAACGTGCCATAGTTTTTTTTTTTTTTGGCTAAAAGTGTATTAGTGTCTATCCTTAAAATTGTTTGCCTATATGTATATAAAAATGATAATGTATTTGTGAATAGTTTATCCTGTTGCCAAGAAGGTCAAATTTTGTAAGACAATTTTTGTGCAAATAATTATTTCAAAGTTGGCTGCATAGCAGCAGTCAACAGTCAGCCAGCAAGTCAGTCAAGCGGTTTATTATTAAATGTAATTAACATTTTCACCATTTAACTTGATGTTTTATTACCACTCACCAAATGTTTGCTGCAAATAAATAAAAGAGAATTTGTGTTATTTACTTTTGCTTAGGTAATAAGATAAGATAATAATTGTTGAAATGAGTAAAAATGGAAATTAGTAAAAGGAAATGAGTAAATGTAAGCAAATAGACTGAGGGTGATTTAACCGTGGTCTTTATATAGTCAAAGATCTGCTAGAATACATTATATTTCTGGGACTATAATCAATAGTCCAGATTGTAGTCTATGTAGACTATAGTCTATAGTTCCATCTACAGTTCATACTATATTCTATAGTCCAGACTATATTCTATAGTACAGATTATATTCAATAGTCCAGATTATATTCAATTGTCCAGACTATAGTCTTTAGTCCAGATTATATTCTATGGTCCACACAATATTCTATAGTCCAGACTATAGTGTATAGTCCAGACTATAGTCTATAGTCCAGACTATATTATTGTCCACACTATAGTCTATAGTCCAGACTATAGTCCATATATTCTGAATTCTATAGTCCAGACTATAGTCTATAATCCTATAGTCTATAATCCAGTCTATAATCCAGACTATATTCTATAGTCCAGACTATATTCTACAGTTCAGACTATATTCTATAGTCCAGATTATATTCTGTAGTCCAGACTATATTCTATAGTCCAGACTCTGGTCTATAATCCAGACTGTATTCTATAGCCCAGACTATAGTCTATAGTCCAGGCAATAGTCTATAGTCCACATTATGGTATTTAGTCCTGACTATGGTCACAGTCCACATTATAGTCTATAGTCGAGACTATAGTCTATAGTCCAGACTATGTTCTATAGTCCAGACTATATTATTCTCTAGACTATATTCTATAGACCAGACTATAGTCTATAGTCCGCATTATGGTATTTTGTCCTGACTATGGTCACAGTCCACACTATAGTCTATAGTCGAGACTATAGCCTATAGTCCAGACTATGTTCTATAGTCCAGACTATATTATTCTCCAGACTATATTCTATAGTCCAGGCAATAGTCTATAGTCCACATTATGGTAATTAGTCCTGACTATGGTCACAGTCCACACTATAGTCTATAGTCGAGACTATAGTCTATAGTCCAGACTATGTTCTATAGTCCAGACTATATTATTCTCTAGACTATATTCTATAGACCAGACTATAGTCTACAGTCCGCATTATGGTATTTAGTCCTGACTATGGTCACAGTCCACACTATAGTCTATAGTCGAGACTATAGCCTATAGTCCAGACTATGTTCTATAGTCCAGACTATATTATTCTCCAGACTATATTATTCTCTAGACTATATTCTATAGTCCATACTATAGTCTATAGTTCAGACTATATTCTATAGTCTAAAATATAGTCTATAGTCCAGACTATATTTTATGTTCTAACGTCCAGACTATAGTCTATAGTCCAGACTATTTTTTATGTTCTAACGTCCAGACTATAGTCTATAGTCCAGACTATATTCTATAGACCAGACTATATTATATAATCCAGAATATATTCTATAGTCCAGACTATAGCCCAAACTCTTGTCTATATTCAAGACTATAGTCAAAACCTTAGTCTGTAGTCCAGACTATAGTCAATGTTCTAGAGGGACTATAATCTTTCAATAGTCTTAGTCTAGGTCGGTTTAAATCACAACTCTTTATAAAATGGTTTGTATAAAAACTAAAACCTTTAATTATATTTTCCTAAAAGATGAACAAATCCAAAAAGGGGTCAGTTTTAAATTAAATAGATTTTAAATTTTTTTCACAACCAGCAGCAACCTTTAAAACTTTCCTTTTTTAAATAAAATAAGCTTTTTCTTTTTATAAAAAAAAATATTTAACTTTTTTGCTGCAAAAAAAAACACCATCATTGTTGATGCTGAGGGACTGATTATGTTGATGACGATGATGAGATAAAAGTGTATTTATGCATGTTGTTGTTTGATAAACAAATTTTATTTAACAACAAAAAATATAGCTCCAACTCATACACACACACTCATTTTAATATTAAAGCGAAAGGGAAATTACAAAAAGTTTATTCTTTTATGGTCGCTCGCCTGTCTACTTTTTTATTCACTGTTTTTTTTTTCAGTTATTGGTTTTTTACCTTTAACGTGGCTTTCTTAAAGTTGGCTGTTATTTTCTTACCTTTTCCCTGAACAGGAAGCCAATCAAAATTATTTTTTGCTGCTGTTTGTGTTGTTTATAACTTTTGAATTTTATTAGAAATATATAAAATTTTCATTTATTTTTACACTTGATTTCCTTCTCTTCTTATAATTTATTTTTTTAAATTTTTATTTCCTTTTTATTGGATTTGATTTGGCTTTTTTATGAAATTCATGTCATTGTTATTGTTTGGCGTTAAAATAGGCTTTTATGCAGCTCAAATTTGAAAATGAATTGGTTTTTTTAATGAAAAAAACGAGTTTTTTATTGTGAAATAAAATATAATGGAATTCATATTCAATATTGGTTAAAAAGTTATAAAAAAATCTAGACGACGAATTCTCAGAGAAAATTAATAGGCACCAGAATTTATAAACTGAAATAGAACAGAAGTAGAACAGAACTAGAACTGAACTAAAACTGAACTAGAACTGAGCTAAAACTGAATTAGAACTGAACTTGAACTGAACTAGAACTGAACTAGTTCAGAACTAGAACTGAACTAGAACTGAACTAGAACTGAACTAGAACTGAACTAGAACTGAACTAGAACTGAACTAGAACTGAACTAGAACTGAACTAGAACTGAACTAGAACTGAACTAGAACTGAACTAGAACTGAACTAGAACTGAACTAGAACTGAACTAGAACTGAACCAGAACTGAACCAGAACTGAACTAGAACTGAACTAGAACTGAACTAGAACTGAACTAGAACTGAACCAGAACTGAACTAGAACTGAACTAGAACTGAACTAGAACTGAACTAGAACTGAACTAGAACTGAACTAGAAACTGAACTGGAACTGAACTAGAACTGAACTAGAACTGAGAAACTGAACTAGAACTGAACTAGAACTGACCAGACTGACCTAGAACTGAACTAGAACTGAACTAGAACTGAACTAGAACTGAACTAGAACTGAACTAGAACTGAACTGAACTGAACTAGAACTGAACTAGAACTGAACTAGAACTATGAACTAGAACTGAACTAGAACTGAACTAGAACTGAACTAGAACTGAACAGAACTGAACTAGAACTGAACTAGAAACTGAACTAGAACTGAACCTAGAACTGAACTAGACTGAACTAGAACTGAACTAGAACTGAACTAGAACTGAACTAGAACTGAACTAGAACTGAAACTAGAACGAACTAGACTGAACTAGAACTGACTGAAACTGAACTAGAACTGAACTAGAACTGAACTAGAACTGAACTAGAACTGAACTAAACGAACTAGATGAACTAGAACTGAACTAGATACGAACTAGAACTGACTAGAACTGAACTAGAACTGAACTAGAACTGAACTAGAACTGAACTAGAACTGAACTAGAACTGAACTAGAACTGAACTAGAACTGAACTAGAACTGAACTAGAACTGAACTAGAACTGAACTAGAACTGAACTAGAACTGAACTAGAACTGAACTAGAACTGAACTAGAACTGAACTAGAACTGAACTAGAACTGAACTAGAACTGAACTAGAACTGAACTAGAAACTGAACTAGAACTGAACTAGAGAACTGAACTAGAACTGAACTAGAACTGAACTAGAACTGAACTAGAATGAACTAGAACGAACTAGAACTGAACTAGAACTGAACTAGAACTGAACTAGAACTGAACTAACTGAACTAGAACTGAACTAGAACTGAACTAGAACTGAACTAGAACTAGAACTGACTAGAACTGAACTAGAACTGAACTAGAACTGAAAACTAGAACTGAACTAGAACTGAAAACTAAGAACTGAACTAGAACTGAACTAGAACTGAACTAGAACTGAACTAGAACTGAACTAGAACTGAACTAGAACTGAACTAGAACTGAACTAGAACTGAACTAGAACTGAACTAGAACTGAACTAGAACTGAACTAGAACTGAACTAGAACTGAACTAGAACTGAACTAGAACTGAACTAGAACTGAACTAGAACTGAACTAGAACTGAACTAGAACTGAACTAGAACTGAACTAGAACTGAACTAGAACTGAACAGAACTGAACTAGAACTGAACTAGAACTGAACTAGAACTGAACTAGAACTGAACTAGAACTGAACTAGAACTGAACTAGAACTGAACTAGAACTGAACTAGAACTGAACTAGAACTGAACTAGAACTGAAATAGAACTGAACTAGAACTGAACTAGAACTGAACTAGAACTGAACTAGAACTGAACTAGAACTGAACTAGACCTGAACTAGAACGGTACTAAAATTGAACTAGAACTGAACTAGAACAAAACTAGAACTGAACTAGAACTGAATTAGAACTGAACTAGAACTGAACTAGAACTAAACTAGAACTGAACTAGAACTGAACTAGAACTGAACTAGAACTGAACTAGAACTGAACTAGAACTGAACTAGAACTGAACTAGAACTAGAACTGAACTAGAACTGAACTAGATCTGAACTGGAACTTAATTTAATTCGAATGTAATTTTTTTATATAACTGTACACCTTTTACCTTCCTTACCAGATTTTAGTTCCTTTTGAAAAACAATATATCTTTTTAAACAAACTTTTGTTATAATTCACACCAAAACTATCATACCTTCCCGCTATTATGATGTTTTCTTTTAAAAACTTTTCACTCACTTATTTTTTAACAACAGTACAAGAATAAAAATAGAATCAGTAACAGCAACATAAAAAGAAAAATATAATCGCGGATTTATCATATTTTAAATCCAATGTTTCACACTGTTGCCAAAAGAAATAACAACAAAAGGGACTGCTATAACAACTGCAACAGCAACAACTTGCAACTGGAATAAAAAAGTATTCATTGAATACGAAAATGGCAAACCAAAGAATATCAAGTCCTCGTAATAGTATGAAGTTTTAGAATTATTTTCTCAATTCAGTCGTTTTATATTACTTTTTTTCAATTTCATTTACCACCTGTGACACAAACAACTTATGAGTTCTTTGAATGTGGCTGAGAAGTGTGGATAAAGGAGTTGGTTTCATGAGAAATATTACGGAAGTGCTAAAAGTTGTGTATAAAAAAAATTAGGAAAATTTTTATTAGTTTTTTGTTATACTGTTGAGATAAGTAACTAAAAAATTGTTTGTTTACTTGTTGCTTAAAAAGTATCTAGATTCTACAACATAGTGTAGAAGTGTATCGAAGCAGAGCATTAAAAGAATTCTATGATCCAAAAGGCTCTGTCAAAATCAATACTCAGAAAAGTTGAAAAATGTACATATGATCATGATCATGCATGATCAGATAACATACATATAGAAAATTGAAGCTGTTATGTCTGCCAAATCCTACACTCCTTAACTGTACTGCTTAACAACTTTGTCTTTTCTAATATTGCTGTTGTCCCAATGTTGTATTAAGTTTAAAACTACAAGCGTAAACACAAATACAGACATAAACAACACACAGGTATTAAGGATTTTTTCAAAATCTTTGTTTATGTGTGTGAACGAGTATTTTTTTTATGAAAAATGCTTGTCTCACAAGTTTTAATTAGTTTTTGCTTAAAACCTTCATACATCTTCAATTTTTTTACTTTTATACCACCCACGATTGCAATACGCATAAAAAAGCTGTGGCAGTTTAAAATGATGATCACAGGATTTGTGTGCAAAACTGAGATGTGGGTAGGTGAATGAAAAACTATTGCTATAATATCATACTTTTATCAGAATTTTCAGTTCTTTTAATTACATATAAAAAAATTAAACTGTGATAATTTTTGACCAAAGTTTCTGTTATTTATTAAGACTTTATTTCACGTTTCAGTTCTAGTTCTAGTTCAGTTCTAGTTCAGTTCACGTTTCAGTTTTAGTTCAGTTCTAGTTCAGTTTAGTTCAGTTCTAGTTCAGTTCTAGTTCAGTTCTAGTTCAGTTCTAGTTCAGTTCTAGTTCACTTGTTCAGTTCTAGTTCAGTTCTAGTTCAGTTCTAGTTCAGTTCTAGTTCAGTTCTAGTTCAGTTCTAGTTCAGTTCTAGTTCAGTTCTAGTTCAGTTCTAGTTCAGTTCTAGTTCAGTTCTAGTTCAGTTCTAGTTCAGTTCTAGTTCAGTTCTAGTTCATTCAGTTCAGTTCTAGTTCAGTTCTAGTTCAGTTCTAGTTCAGTTCTAGTTCAGTTCTAGTTCAGTTCTAGTTCAGTTCTAGTTCAGTTCTAGTTCAGTTCTAGTTCAGTTCTAGTTCAGTTCTAGTTCAGTTCTAGTTCAGTTCTAGTTCAGTTCTAGTTCAGTTCTAGTTCAGTTCTAGTTCAGTTCTAGTTCAGTTCTAGTTCAGTTCTAGTTCAGTTCTAGTTCAGTTCTAGTTCAGTTCTAGTTCAGTTCTAGTTCAGTTCTAGTTCAGTTCTAGTTCAGTTCTAGTTCAGTTCTAGTTCAGTTCTAGTTCATTCTAGTTCAGTTCTAGTTCAGTTCTAGTTCAGTTCTAGTTATTCTAGTTCAGTTCTAGTTCAGTTCTAGTTCAGTTCTAGTTCAGTTCTAGTTCAGTTCTAGTTCAGTTCTAGTTCAGTTCAGTTCAGTTCTAGTTCAGTTCTAGTTCAGTTCTAGTTCAGTTCTAGTTCAGTTCTAGTTCAGTTCTAGTTCAGTTCTAGTTCAGTTCTAGTTCAGTTCTAGTTCAGTTCTAGTTCAGTTCTAGTTCAGTTCTAGTTCAGTTCTAGTTCAGTTCTAGTTCAGTTCTAGTTCAGTTCTAGTTCAGTTCTAGTTCAGTTCTAGTTCAGTTCTAGTTCAGTTCTAGTTCAGTAGTTCAGTTCTAGTTCAGTTCTAGTTCAGTTCTAGTTCAGTTCTAGTTCAGTTCTAGTTCAGTTCTAGTTCAGTTCTAGTTCAGTTCTAGTTCAGTTCTAGTTCAGTTCTAGTTCAGTTCTAGTTCAGTTCTAGTTCAGTTCAGTTCTAGTTCAGTTCTAGTTCAGTTCTAGTTCAGTTCTAGTTCAGTTCTAGTTCAGTTCTAGTTCAGTTCTAGTTCAGTTCTAGTTCAGTTCTAGTTCAGTTCTAGTTCAGTTCTAGTTCAGTTCTAGTTCAGTTCTAGATCAGTTCTAGTTCAGTTCTAGTTCAGTTCTAGTTCAGTTCTAGTTCAGTTCTAGTTCAGTTCTAGTTCAGCTCTAGTTCAGTTCTAGTTCAGTTCTAGTTCAGTCTAGTTCAGTTCTAGTTCAGTTCTAGTTCAGTTCTAGTTCAGTTCTAGTTCAGTTCTAGTTCAGTTCTAGTTCAGTTCTAGTTCAGTTCTAGTTCAGTTCTAGTTCAGTTCTAGTTCAGTTCTAGTTCAGTTCTAGTTCAGTTCTAGTTCAGTTCTAGTTCTAGTTCAGTTCTAGTTCAGTTCTAGTCAGTTCTAGTTCAGTTCTAGTTCAGTTCTAGTTCAGTTCTAGTTCAGTTCTAGTTCAGTTCTAGTTCTAGTTCAGTTCTAGTTCAGTTCTAGTTCAGTTCTAGTTCTAGTTCAGTTCTAGTTCAGTTCTAGTTCAGTTCTAGTTCAGTTCTAGTTCAGTTCTAGTTCTAGTTCAGTTCTAGTTCAGTTCTAGTTCAGTTCTAGTTCAGTTCTAGTTCAGTTCTAGTTCAGTTCAAGTTCAGTTCTAGTTCAGTTCTAGTTCAGTTCTAGTTCAGTTCTAGTTCAGTTCTAGTTCAGTTCTAGTTCAGTTCTAGTTCAGTTCTAGTTCAGTTCTAGTTCAGTTCTAGTTCAGTTCTAGTTCAGTTCTAGTTCAGTTCTAGTTCAGTTCTAGTTCAGTTCTAGTTCAGTTCTAGTTCAGTTCTAGTTCAGTTCTAGTTCAGATCTAGTTCATTTCTAGTTCAGTTCTAGTTCAGTTCTAGTTCAGTTCTAGTTCAGTTCTAGTTCAGTTCTAGTTCAGTTCTAGTTCAGTTCTAGTTCAGTTCTAGTTCAGTTCTAGTTCAGTTCTAGTTCAGTTCTAGTTCAGTTCTAGTTCAGTTCTAGTTCAGTTCTAGTTCAGTTCTAGTTCAGTTCTAGTTCAGTTCTAGTTCAGTTCTAGTTCAGTTCTTGTTCAGTTCTAATTCTAGTTCAGTTCTTATTCAGTACTAGTTCATTTCTAGAATCGCCGAAAGTTTCTTAAATAGTGAGCAAATTAAGAAAGTACAACTGTATAAGTAATTTCAGTAGCCAGACACATTTCATTCAAAGCGTTTTTTACACTGAAAATAATCCATGCTTAACTATACGAAAAAAAATTTCATAACTACTTTTTTCGAAAATTTCGTGTATAATACGAAATATTGTTTAATCAACCCCTTTTCTAATTTTACGAAAGTACGAAAACCTGTCGTAATATCTTTTTCGAATGTATTAAGAAACTTTGTTTCTTTTACAAAAATAATTTCGTTAAGGCATGTAATATTTAACGAAAGTAACGAATTTTTTCGTAACAAGATTATTTAGTAAAATACAAGAATATATTTTGATTTCACAAAAAATTATTTTGTTACGATTTTTTTTTTTTTTGTTAATTTCGTAATTTTCCTAATTTCCTGTAAAATTTTTTATGTTTTATTAAAAACATAAAAAATTAGTTTTTTTAATTCGCAATCTTTTTCTAAATTTACAATAATTATTTTAAAAGAACTAAAATATTTATGTCTTAAAAAAATCGTAAAATGAACAAATTTTTTTCTAAAATTATATAAAATTATTTTGCATTTTACAATTTCGTATATATTACGAAAGAATTTCGTGGTGCGAAACCACGAATCATTTCGTACAATGTACAACATTTTTCGTGTATATTAGACATAAATGGAATACTTACGACAACTTTAAATAAATCGAAATGAATAAATTTGTTAAATTTAAAATAAATTCATAATGTTGCTGCTCTTTCATTTGCTCCTTACAAAAGTTTACGTACATATGTTCTATTATTAGAAAGAATATTTTTTTTTTTTTTTTTTTTATCATATATTTGAGGACGTGCCAATGTGCGGAAGTAATTTGTATTTTCATTAGGTTGGTAACATATTTTGTCAATTGCATTATCTATACATACAAATAGTCATTTATTCATTCATTCGTTCATCTATTCTTACACATACATATGTATGTACATATGTCGAGACACAAACAAGACAAATAATAAAAATATTGTATAAATGAATACGAATGATGAGAATGTATTAAAACACAAAATACATACCCGAAAAAAAACGGATGTAAAAAGGACCAAAATAGTAGAAACAGAAACACATACCAAACATACATATATATGAACATATAAATACAAATGTTATGAAGTTGGTTCTGATTTACGACAGTGGGGTTATAAGAAAACAATTTTATATCGAATCAATGAATAGAAATGGGTTAAGCAAATTAAATTATGGTCTATTAGAAACTTTTACTCAAGTGGCAGGATAATTTCGTAATAGTATAATTGGTATAGAAGGTTGAATTAGACAGTTCCAGTTCGGTTCTAGTTCAGTTCTAGTTCAGATCTAGTTCAGTTCTAGTTCAGTTCTAGTTCAGTCTAGTTCAGTTCTAGTTCAGTTCTAGTTCAGTTCTAGTTCAGTTCTAGTTCAGTTCTAGTTCAGTTCTAGTTCAGTTCTAGTTCAGTTCTAGTTCAGTTCTAGTTCAGTTCTTAGTTCAGTTCTAGTTCAGTTCTAGTTCAGTTCTAGTTCAGTTATAGTTCTAGTTCTAGTTCAGTTCTAGTTCAGTTCTAGTTCAGTTCTAGTTCAGTTCTAGTTCAGTTCTAGTTCAGTTCTAGTTCAGTGTCTAGTTCATTCTAGTTCAGTTCTAGTTCAGTTTCTAGTTCAGTTCTGTTCAGTTCTAGTTCAGTTTCTAGTTCAGTTCTAGTTCAGTTCTAGTTCAGTTCTAGTTCAGTTCTAGTTCAGTTCTAGTTCAGTTCTAGTTCAGTTCTAGTTCAGTTCTAGTCAGTTCTAGTTCAGTTCTAGTTCAGTTCAGTTCTAGTCAGTTCAGTTCAGTTCTAGTTCAGTTCTAGTTCAGTTCAGTTCTAGTTCAGTTCAGTTCTAGTTCAGTTCTAGTTCAGTTCTAGTTCAGTTCTAGTTCAGTTCTAGTTCAGTTCTAGTTCAGTTCTAGTTCAGTTCTAGTTCTAGTTCAGTTCTAGTTCAGTTCTAGTTCAGTTCTAGTTCAGTTCTAGTTCAGTTCAGTTCTAGTTCAGTTCTAGTTCAGTTCTAGTTCAGTTCAGTTCTAGTTCAGTTCTAGTTCAGTTCTAGTTCAGTTCTAGTTCAGTTCTAGTTCAGTTCTAGTTCAGTTCTAGTTCAGTTCTAGTTCAGTTCTAGTTCAGTTCTAGTTCAGTTCTAGTTCAGTTCTAGTTCAGTTCTAGTTCAGTTCTAGTTCAGTTCTAGTTCAGTTCTAGTTCAGTTCTAGTTCAGTTCTAGTTCAGTTCTAGTTCAGTTCTAGTCAGTTTCTAGTTCAGTTCTAGTTCAGTTCTAGTTCAGTTCTAGTTCAGTTCTAGTTCAGTTTCAGTTCTAGTTCAGTTCTAGTTCAGTTCTAGTTCAGTTCTAGTCAGTTCTAGTTCAGGTCTAGTTCATTCTAGTTCAGTTCTAGTTCAGTTCTAGTTCAGTTCTAGTTTCAGTTCTAGTTCAGTTCTAGTTCAGTTCTAGTTCAGTTCTAGTTCAGTTCTAGTTCAGTTCTAGTTCAGTTCTAGTTCAGTTCTAGTTCAGTTCTAGTTCAGTTCTAGTTCAGTTCTAGTTCAGTTTAGTTCAGTTCTAGTTCAGTTCTAGTTCAGTTCTAGTTCAGTTCTAGTTCAGTTCTTTATAGTCAGTTTCTAGTTCATTCTAGTTCAGTTCTAGTTCAGTCTATTCAGTTCTAGTTCAGTTCTAGTTCAGTTCTAGTTCAGTTCTAGTTCAGTTCTAGTTCAGTTCTAGTTCAGTTCTAGTTCAGTTCTAGTTCAGTTCTAGTCGTTCTAGTCAGTTTAGTAAGTTCTAGTTCAGTTCTAGTTCAGTTCTAGTTCAGTTCTAGTTCAGTTCTAGTTCAGTTCTAGTTCAGTTCTAGTTCAGTTCTAGTTCAGTTCTAGTTCAGTTCTAGTTCAGTTCTAGTTCAGTTCTAGTTCAGTTCTAGTTCATTTTAGTTCAGTTCTAGTTCAGTTCTAGTTCAGTTCTAGTTCAGTTCTAGTTCAGTTCTAGTTCAGTTCTAGTTCAGTTCTAGTTCAGTTCTAGTTCAGTTCTAGTTCAGTTCTAGTTCAGTTCTAGTTCAGTTCTAGTTCAGTTCTAGTTCAGTTCTAGTTCAGTTCTAGTTCAGTTCTAGTTCAGTTCTAGTTCAGTTCTAGTTCAGTTCTAGTTCAGTTCTAGTTCAGTTCTAGTTCAGTTCTAGTTCAGTTCTAGTTCAGTTCTAGTTCAGTTCTAGTTCAGTTCTAGTTCAGTTCTAGTTCAGTTCTAGTTCAGTTCTAGTTCAGTTCTAGTTCAGTTCTAGTTCAGTTCTAGTTCAGTTCTAGTTCAGTTCTAGTTCAGTTCTAGTTCAGTTCTAGTTCAGTTCTAGTTCAGTTCTAGTTCAGTTCTAGTTCAGTTCTAGTTCAGTTCTAGGTCAGTTCTAGTTCAGTTCTAGTTCAGTTCTAGTTCAGTTCTAGTTCAGTTCTAGTTCAGTTCTAGTTCAGTTCTAGTTCAGTTCTAGTTCAGTTCTAGTTCAGTTCTAGTTCAGATCTAGTTCAGTTCTAGTTCAGTTCTAGTTTAGTTCTAGTTTAGTTCTAGTTCAGTTCTAATTTAGTTCTAATGCTGGTCTAGTAAAGTTCTTATTTAGTGATCCATTATAATTTTTCACAGTTCGTTCCACTGTAAAACGTACAATAGTTCCAGTTATATTCATAAGTGTAAGTTGTCGTGTTATTGTAGTTATCACCCTGTAATTCACAAACTAACAAGTGCACTTATAAGGGCATATTGTTGTAATACTTCCAATACTTGTACCAACACTCATGCATTAAAACCACTTATACATTTACACTTTTATATGTATCAACAGCAGCGATTGGTGCAAAGAGAACATGATATAAACTATTTTGTTTTTAAGATAGAACGATATAGATTTACATTTAGATTAATATTGTATTAACAACATGTGTGTTATTTTAATTTATGAACATTTGATTACGTAAATAGTTTATCAGTCCCTATTGGTTATATCAAACGATCGCTGATTTACATACATTGCATTAATAGGAATATGAAAGTGTTTTTAAATGTATGCTACAAATTTTTTTCTCATATTTGATTTTAACACATAGTCTTATTTTAACAATATTCTTCTATCTCTCTTTTCACCAAACACTTACTATCAAATATTGGCAAATAACAAAAATAAAGATGTTTTTTATGTTTTTCCAATTTTTTTCATCTACATTTTTGCGGATATGAATTGTAAAATGGATAAATGAAACTGAAAATGGAAAAAATACTTAAATTAAGTGACTTCCGTTACACACTGATGTTTTTTTTCGACTTTTACTTTTTTATTTAGAGTTCAGTGTGTGTTGAAGTGTCTGTATTGATGCTGCTGTTGTGCCGTCTAGCCGTCTGGTGTAAAGCAATTCATTTCATAGTTTATTAAGGTAAAAATAACAACAATGACAGCAGCAGCAACAAAAAAAAACTAATATATAATCAGGAAGTAATAAAAAAATGGCAGAAAAAAATTCTAATGAAATTATATTTTATTTAAGTAACTAATTAGTAAAGTTTTTAGTGTAGTTGTTAATAATGAACTGGACAATATAGTTTGCCAACCCCCTTTTTTAGCTTGTGTTGCGAATAAGAGATGAAATGTGGATGTTTACAGCTGTTTGTTGCTGGTTATTAGCGCTAATTTTTTTCTTTTTTCATTTAACTTATGTTTGTAATTCTCATAGAGTTTATGTTATATTTAACTTATAGAGTGAAGCTTGCGCAGAGTATCATTAGCTTTGCGCAGTGGTAATATCGTAACCCATGAAGTGTTTACTGAGGTGCGATTATTGCTAGTTGAAAACTTTAACCAATACCTCGCCATGGGGACGTGAAAAACCGTCCACTACGGCAATTTTTGGAAGTCCGAGAGGGCTTATAAATAAATCAATTTCAATCAGTTATAATTAGTTAATGAAACTTTCTATGACAAAATAAACTTTTAATTAAGTAGACGACCTACCTGTCTACCTTTCTATGACAAAATAAACTTTTAATTAAGTAGACGACCTACCTGTCTACCTGTGAATCATGAAACCTCAAAAATTTGGTCATCACGAAAGGTTTCTGATTCTAGTCCATAGACTTTTCAATGAACTTGTCATTAGACTTATCAATAACCTAGTCCATAGACTAGTCAATAGAGTACTACATATACTAGTCTATAGACTAGACAGTAGATTTGTCCATTTACTAGTCAATAGACCAGTCCAGAGACTAGTCAATAGAATAGTCCATAAACAAGTCTTTAGACTAGTCAATATATTCATCCACAAGACAATGGAGTAGTCTTGTCCATAGACTAGCATATGGGCTAGGAAAAGAAATAGTCTATTGACTAGTTGTTAGTCCACCGATAAGTTAATATATAAGTCAATCTATTATTTGTTATATTTTCTAGGCTAGTCAATAGATCAATTCAGTTTAGGCCCTAAACTAGTCTAGTGTAAGGACTAGTTTATTCACCAGATTACTGATTATCCTATGGACTGGTCTATAGATGAATTAATGGACTTGATTAGGATATTGACTAGTGTACTGATTAGTCTTTAGACTATGGACTTGTCTATAGACTAATCAATAGTCTATTGATTTGTCTACCTTAATGTATAAGTAGTATCATTATCTAGAGAGTCTAGACGTTCTATATAAAAAAATCAAACTTAATTTTGTTTTAACTTTTCCTTAAAAATGCTTAACTTTCTCCTAGAAACTGATAACTTCTAACAAAATTTAAACAAATATTCAACAGATATTTTCTATATGCTAAATTTATGAGTTTAACAATCATCATAATAAATCAACTTGTATTTAGCATAATAAGCTACTGAGATTCTTAAGCAAGCTAAAAAAGGGGTTAAACTTCATAAGAAAACTCTTTCTACTTTTACATATAAAATATCATAAAAAAATCTAGAGCAAAGATATTCACCAAACTTAACCCTTCCAAAAAAGATATGTGGGCCAATATGGAAAAAATTTGAAAAATCTAAAAATACACTCACACATAAAACATATACAAATTTATTATTTGTATATAAATTTTCACTTTAAAATTTTTCCCAATTTTTTTTTTTTGTTTGCCAAAAATGTAGCAAAAAAGGATTTACTCTAAAGAAAAACTGTTTCAACAGGCAAGGACAAAAACAAAAGCAATTTGTAGATATTTTGTTTTACAACATTGATTGTTAGATCAAAAGGCTTTTATTTAAGGGAATTTATCCCAAAACAAAAAGGAAAATAATTTTATATTCTTTTGTTTATAAAGGACTTTAAGATTTATTGATGTAAACGTCCGTGATACTAACAACAGCAGAGTAGAAAAGGGAGAAAAGAAAAGATAAAAACCAAAAATATAACTGAAAATTTGTTTACAATCATTTGGCATCTATATTATTTATATAAAAATATATAAAATTTACATGTGTGTTTATCTACATACGTACTTATGTATGAATGTGGGTAATGTATTTTTGAAACTTTAAAATTTACTTTTGCTTTTTGGTGTTGTAGAATACGAAAAAAAAGGATTTTTGTTTTGTTATGGCTTTAGGCAAATTTGGCATAATGAGTTTCCTGTGTAAATACCCAAAATACAATCAAATTTTTCTATATAAAACATCCATTTATATGTATGTTTTAAGATATACATACACATGTATGTACTAAGAATTCGTTTTTGAATAAGAACAGTTTTTTTAAATACTAATTATCATTGATTTAAACAATTGTATACAGCCTAGTCTAGTCTATAGACTAGTCTATAGTCTAGTCTATAGTATAGTCTATAGTATTATCTATAGTATAGTCTATAGTATAGTCTATAGTATAGTCTATAGTATAGTCTATAGTCTAGTCAATAGTCTAGTCAATAGTCTAGTCAATAGTCTAGTCAATAGTCTAGTTAATAGTCTAGTCAATAGTCTAGTCAATAGTCTAGTCAATAGTCTAGTCAATAGTCTAGTCAATAGTCTAGTCTATAGTCTAGTCTATAGTCTAGTCTATAGTCTAGTCTATAGTCTAATCTATAGTCTAGTCTATAGTCTAGTCTATAGTCTAGTCTATAGTCTAGTCTATAGTCTAGTCTATAGTCTAGTCTATAGTCTAGTCTATAGTCTAGTCTATAGTCTAGTCTAAAGTCTAGTCTATAGTATAGTCTATAGTCTAGTCTATAGTCTAGTCTATAGTCTAGTCTATAGTCTAGTCTATGTATAGTCTATAGTCTAGTCTATAGTCTAGTCTATAGTCTAGTCTATAGTCTAGTCTATAGTCTAGTCTATAGTCTAGTCTATAGTCTAGTCTATAGTCTAGTCTATAGTCTAGTCTAGTCTATAGTCTAGTCTAGTCTATAGTCTAGTCTAGTCTATAGTCTAGTCTATAGTCTAGTCTATAGTCTAGTCTATAGTCTAGTCTATAGTCTAGTCTATAGTCTAGTCTATAGTCTAGTCTATAGTCTAGTCTAGTCTATAGTCTATAGTCTAGTCTATAGTCTAGTCTATAGTCTAGTCTATAGTCTAGTCTATAGTCTAGTCTATAGTCTAGTCTATAGTCTAGTCTATAGTCTAGTCTATAGTCTAGTCTATAGTCTAGTCTATAGTCTAGTCTATAGTCTAGTCTATAGTCTAGTCTATAGTCTAGTCTATAGTCTAGTCTATAGTAGTCTATAGTATAGTCTATAGTATAGTCTATTAGTCTATAGTCTAGTCTATAGTCTAGTCTATAGTCTAGTCTATAGTCTAGTCTATAGTCTAGTCTATAGTCTAGTCTATAGTCTAGTCATAGTCTAGTCTATAGTCTAGTCTATAGTCTAGTCTATAGTCTAGTCTATAGTCTAGTCTAGTCTATAGTCTAGTCTATAGTCTCTAGTCTATAGTCTAGTCTATAGTCTAGTCTATAGTCTAGTCTAGTCTATAGTCTAGTCTATAGTCTAGTCTAGTCTATAGTCTAGTCTAGTCTATAGTCTAGTCTAGTCTATAGTCTAGTCTAGTCTATAGTCTAGTCTAGTCTATAGTCTAGTCTAGTCTATAGTCTTGTCTAGTCTATAGTCTAGTCTATAGTCTAGTCTATAGTCTAGTCTATAGTCTAGTCTATAGTCTAGTCTATAGTCTAGTCTATAGTCTAGTCTATAGTCTAGTCTATAGTCTAGTCTATAGTCTAGTCTATAGTCTAGTCTATAGTCTAGTCTATAGTCTAGTCTATAGTCTAGTCTATAGTATAGTCTATAGTCTAGTCTATAGTCTAGTCTATAGTCTAGTCTATAGTATAGTCTATAGTCTAGTCTATAGTCTAGTCTATAGTCTAGTCTATAGTCTAGTCTATAGTCTAGTCTATAGTCTAGTCTATAGTCTAGTCTATAGTCTAGTCTATAGTCTAGTCTATAGTCTAGTCTATAGTCTAGTCAATAGTCTAGTCAATAGTCTAGTTAATAGTCTAGTCAATAGTCTAGCCTATAGTCTAGTCTATAGTCTAGTCTATAGTCTAGTCTATAGTCTAGTCTATAGTCTAGTCTATAGTCTAGTCTATAGTCTAGTCTATAGTCTAGTCTATAGTCTAGTCTATAGTCTAGTCTATAGTCTAGTCTATAGTCTAGTCTATAGTCTAGTCTATGTCTAGTCTATAGTCTAGTCTATAGTCTAGTCTATAGTCTAGTCTATAGTCTAGTCTATAGTCTAGTCTATAGTCTAGTCTATAGTCTAGTCTATAGTCTAGTCTATAGTCTAGTCTATAGTCTAGTCTATAGTCTAGTCTATAGTCTAGTCTATAGTCTAGTCTATAGTCTAGTCTATAGTCTAGTCTATAGTCTAGTCTATAGTCTAGTCTATAGTCTAGTCTATAGTCTAGTCTATAGTCTAGTCTATAGTCTAGTCTATAGTCTAGTCTATAGTCTAGTCTATAGTCTAGTCTATAGTCTAGTCTATAGTCTAGTCTATAGTCTAGTCTATAGTCTAGTCTATAGTCTAGTCTATAGTCTGTCTATAGTCTATAGTCTATAGTCTATCTATAGTCTAGTCTATAGTCTAGTCTATAGTCTAGTCTATAGTCTAGTCTATAGTCTAGTCTATAGTCTAGTCTATAGTCTAGTCTATAGTCTAGTCATAGTCTAGTCTATAGTCTAGTCCTAGTCTAGTCTAGTCCATAGTTAGTCTATAGTCTAGTCTATAGTCTAGTCTATAGTCTAGTCCATAGTCTAGTCTATAGTCTAGTCTATAGTCTAGTCTATAGTCTAGTCTATAGTCTAGTCTATAGTCTAGTCTACCTGTTAGATTGACGATTAGTTCGTTCGTTCATTTTTGTGTGCTTGTACCTAAGGAAATAACTTTGCGCAAAATACATCTTTTTTTTTTTGCAAAATTGCTACCACTTTTAATCGAACTAGTATCCCTACAATGACACCTAAACTACCCCTTTGAAACTGGTAGACCTTTTATTTAATTGAAATAAAAAACTGCTAGATACCATATTTAAGAATCATCCCTTATTATCTTCTTTTAAAGATGCTGTAAGTTTAAATTTTTAACTAAACTTATGAATATAATTCCCACAAAGTTCATTTTAATTTTAACTTATATAGTGAAGCTTGCGCAGAGTATCATTAGCTTTGCGCAGTGGTAATATCGTAACCCATGAAGTGTTTACTGAGGTGCGATTATTGCTAGTTGAAAACTTTAACCAATACCTCGCCATGGGGACGTGAAATACCGTCCACTACGGCAATTTTTGGAAGTCCGCAAGGGCTTATAGATAAATCAATTTCAAACGATTATAATTATTTAAGAAAGTCTAATAAAAATTTAAGACTAATGTAATGGAAAATACACAGACATCTGCAGTATACAAACATATTCTGAAACATTATTAAAAAAAAATATTTTGTTTATAAAATAAGTGATAAATTCTTTATAAAGTGAGTTTATACCTTTAACTAAGAATAAGTACTCTTTTTAATTTTTTTTATATGATCAAAGAAAGTTAATTATAAATTTTGCTTTTATTTTTCAAAAGTGTCAATAACACTTGAGCTAAAATGATTTTTCCACCAAATTAAAAATAAACGTTTTTATAAATTTAAAACAAAAATTTATAAACATTTTTTAACTAAAAAGAAATAAACTTTCTATAGAACTTCCAAAATCATAATTTAAATTGTCATTTCAAATATGTATGTATTTCTCTTTTATACACTTGATTTCATGGTCAAATGAATATAAATGCGATTTACACTTTACGTAAACTTTTTGAGTGTTAAATTCAATTTATATTCATATTTGTGAACACATTTTTGAGTCTATTATTTGTAGATTTCCATATCATCTGTATCTACATTTTTCTTTATGTAGATTTTTTCACTTTTTTTACTTTTTTTTGGAATTTTTAGTCTACTTTTCACTGCCATTACACTGTGTATTGTCTGCTTTCGAATAAAAAGATTTGTTGGATTTTTTTAAAGGAAATTTTCTATTTAGATTTTTTTTAGTTTTTCTTTTTTTTCATTTCACATTTTGCACATCAACAGACATTTATGCCCTGAACTTGATTTCATTTTTCTTTATAGAAATTTTTTCTTACCCCATAATTTCATCTTTTTTTTCACTTTCAATTTGTCACGAATAGAGTTATAAATCTTGCAAAAAAATATATAAATTTTCATATATGACAGGAAAGGAAAAAAGATGAAGTAGGAGAATATCCATTTGCAACAGTGACTCTTAAAAGAGCAAAGTCTAGAGTAAAATTTTCTATAGAAAATCATAGTCTTCTAGAGCAAAAATTTTCTATAGAAAATCATAGTCTTCTAGAGCAAAAATTTTCTATAGAAAATCATACTCTTCTAGAGTAAAAATTTTCTATAGAAAATCATACTCTTCTAGAGTAAAAATTTTCTATAGAAAATCATACTCTTCTAGAGTAAAAATTTTCTATAGAAAATCATACTCTTCTAGAGTAAAAATTTTCTATAGAAAATCATAGTCTTCTAGAGTAAAAATTTTCTATAGAAAATCATAGTCTTCTAGAGTAAAAATTTTCTATAGAAAATCATACTCTTCTAGAGTAAAAATTTTCTATAGAAAATCATAGTCTTCTAGAGTAAAAATTTTCTATAGAAAATCATACTCTTACTAGAGCAAAAATTTTCTATAGAAAATCATACTCTTCTAGAGTAAAAATTTTCTATAGAAAATCATACTCTTCTAGAGTAAAAATTTTCTATAGAAAATCATACTCTTCTAGAGTAAAAATTTTCTATAGAAAATCATACTCTTCTAGAGTAAAAATTTTCTATAGAAAATCATACTCTTCTAGAGTAAAAATTTTCTATAGAAAATCATACTCTTCTAGAGTAAAAATTTTCTATAGAAAATCATACTCTTCTAGAGTAAAAATTTTCTTTAGAAAATCATACTCTTACTAGAACAAAAATTTTCTATAGAAAATCATACTCTTCTAGAGCAAAAGTTTTCTATAGAAAATCATACTCTTCTAGAGCAAAAATTTTCTATAGAAAATCATAGTCTTCTAGAGCAAAAATTTTCTATAGAAAATCATAGTCTTCTAGAGCAAAAATTTTCTATAGAAAATCATAGTCTTCTAGAGCAAAAATTTTCTATAGAAAATCATAGTCTTCTAGAGCAAAAATTTTCTATAGAAAATCATAGTCTTCTAGAGCAAAAATTTTCTATAGAAAATCATACTCTTCCAGAGTAAAAATTTTCTATAGAAAATCATACTCTTCTAGAGCAAAAATTTTCTATAGAAAATCATAGTCTTCTAGAGCAAAAATTTTCTATAGAAAATCATAGTCTTCTAGAGCAAAAATTTTCTATAGAAAATCATAGTCTTCTAGAGCAAAAATTTTCTATAGAAAATCATAGTCTTCTAGAGCAAAAATTTTCTATAGAAAATCATAGTCTTCTAGAGCAAAAATTTTCTATAGAAAATCATAGTCTTCTAGAGCAAAAATTTTCTATAGAAAATCATAGTCTTCTAGAGCAAAAATTTTCTATAGAAAATCATAGTCTTCTAGAGTAAAAATTTTCTATAGAAAATCATACTCTTCCAGAGTAAAAATTTTCTATAGAAAATCATACTCTTCTAGAGCAAAAATTTTCTATAGAAAATCATACTCTTCTAGAGCAAAAATTTTCTATAGAAAATCATACTCTTCCAGAGCAAAAATGTTCTATAGAAAATCATAAAACAAATAATAAAAATACTCGTCTAGAGCAAAAATTTTCTATAGAAAATCATACTCTTCTAGAGTAAAAATTTTCTTTAGAAAATCATACTCTTCTAGAGTAAAAATTTTCTATAGAAAATCATACTCTTTTTGAGTAAAATTTTCTATAGAAAATCATACTCTTCTAGAGCAAAAATGTTCTATAGAAAATCATACTCTTCCAGAGCAAAAATGTTCTATAGAAAATCATAAAACAAATAATAAAAATACTCGTCTAGACCAAAAATTTTCTATAGAAAATCATACTCTTCTAGAGTAAAAATTTTCTTTAGAAAATCATACTCTTCTAGAGTAAAAATCTTCTATAGAAAATCATACTCTTCTAGAGTAAAAATTTTCTATAGAAAATCATACTCTCCTAGAGCAAAAATTTTCTATAGAAAATCATACTCTTACTAGAGTAAAAATCTTCTATAGAAAATCATACTCTTCTAGAGTAAAAATCTTCTATAGAAAATAATACTCTTCTAGAGTAAAAATCTTCTATAGAAAATCATACTCTTCTAGAGTAAAAATTTTCTATAGAAAATCATACTCTTACTAGAGCAAAAATTTTCTATAGAAAATCATACTCTTACTAGAGCAAAAATTTTCTATAGAAAATCATACTCTTACTAGAGCAAAAATTTTCTATAGAAAATCATACTCTTACTAGAGCAAAAATTTTCTATAGAAAATCATACTCTTACTAGAGCAAAAATTTTCTATAGAAAATCATACTCTTACTAGAGCAAAAATTTTCTATAGAAAATCATACTCTTACTAGAGCAAAAATTTTCTATAGAAAATCATACTCTTACTAGAGCAAAAATTTTCTATAGAAAATCATACTCTTACTAGAGCAAAAATTTTCTATAGAAAATCATACTCTTACTAGAGCAAAAATTTTCTATAGAAAATCATACTCTTACTAGAGCAAAAATTTTCTATAGAAAATCATACTCTTACTAGAGCAAAAATTTTCTATAGAAAATCATACTCTTACTAGAGCAAAAAAAAAAGATCATACTCTTACTAGAGCAAAAATTTTCTATAGAAAATCATACTCTTACTAGAGCAAAAATTTTCTATAGAAAATCATACTCTTACTAGAGCAAAAATTTTCTATAGAAAATCATACTCTTCTAGAGTAAAAATTTTCTATAGAAAATCATACTCTTCTAGAGTAAAAATTTTCTATAGAAAATCATACTCTTCTAGAGTAAAAATTTTCTATAGAAAATCATACTCTTCTAGAGTAAAAATTTTCTATAGAAAATCATACTCTTCTAGAGTAAAAATTTTCTATAGAAAATCATACTCTTCTAGAGTAAAAATTTTCTATAGAAAATCATACTCTTCTAGAGTAAAATTTTCTATAGAAAATCATACTCTTCTAGAGTAAAAATTTTCTATAGAAAATCATACTCTTCTAGAGTAAAAATTTTCTATAGAAAATCATACTCTTCTAGAGTAAAAATTTTCTATAGAAAATCATACTCTTCTAGAGTAAAAATTTTCTATAGAAAATCATACTCTTCTAGAGTAAAAATTTTCTATAGAAAATCATACTCTTCTAGAGTAAAAATTTTCTATAGAAAATCATACTCTTCTAGAGCAAAAATTTTCTATAGAAAATCATACTCTTCTAGAGCAAAAATTTTCTATAGAAAATCATACTCTTCTAGAGCAAAGATTTTCTATAGAAAATCATACTCTTCTAGAGCAAAAATTTTCTATAGAAAATCATACTCTTCTAGAGCAAAAATTTTCTATAGAAAATCATACTCTTCTAGAGCAAAGATTTTCTATAGAAAATCATACTCTTCTAGAGCAAAGATTTTCTATAGAAAATCATACTCTTCTAGAGCAAAGATTTTCTATAGAAAATCATACTCTTCTAGAGCAAAGATTTTCTATAGAAAATCATACTCTTCTAGAGCAAAGATTTTCTATAGAAAATCATACTCTTCTAGAGCAAAGATTTTCTATAGAAAATCATACTCTTCTAGAGCAAAGATTTTCTATAGAAAATCATACTCTTCTAGAGCAAAGATTTTCTATAGAAAATCATACTCTTCTAGAGCAAAGATTTTCTATAGAAAATCATACTCTTCTAGAGCAAAGATTTTCTATAGAAAATCATACTCTTCTAGAGTAAAAATTTTCTATAGAAAATCATACTCTTCTAGAGTAAAAATTTTCTATAGAAAATCATACTCTTCTAGAGTAAAAATTTTCTATAGAAAATCATACTCTTCTAGAGTAAAAATTTTCTATAGAAAATC